>NW_026111583.1:92500-137500 GCF_024679095.1 Eriocheir sinensis | reverse complement strand
TTGAGCAAACGTTCAGAGAAAGGGGGTTGGGGCAATTCGATGTAAGACCTAAGGTGATAAGTGATGCAATAGTTTGATTTTTCCTCAAATATAATTATGATCTTGTCCAGTCTTTTCCAAAAGCTACTGCTCCCTGGCATTCCTTCCTAACCATTCCTCCGAAATAGTGTTACGTTGACAGCTTTCTACTTTGCTGGCTGTCACCGGTGCTGTTTCCCAAATAATACTATATACGAGTTATTATTTACACAACTAAAAAAATCCTTAACAGGACGATATTCTCTATGGCTCAATTGACACAAATACATTGCAAGGAGTTTTCGCTAAATTGTATAACTCTTCCTGTTGCAGAGATGGCGTGACGGGGTGCGGGTTGGCAGCAGGCATGACCCTGCTGGTGGAACGCTTGCAGACTGAGCAGATTGTTGACGTCTACAGGACGGTGGTAAGGCTGCTGCGCGCCAGGCAACAATTTATCGTCAATGAGGTGACCAAGCCTGCTTACTTTCCAGCTGGCTTTGTTGAAGTATAAACATTCCAATGTCTTACTACTATTGTGGCCTTACTTTGAATATCCTTTGCTGCATATGACACAGTCAAATGCATCGTTTGCCACAGGCTAATTCTTTTCTGAAGACATTTCTTAATAACCTTTCAGGAACAATTCTCGTCATTGTACACCGGGGCCGCCATACACCTGGATGAGTACTCAGACTACGGTAACTTCCAGTGAGAAGCAGCCTGACTGTACGTCGAGGCCATCATTAACCTGCATGAGTAACTTAAGATACTCAGTACCAGGTAACTTTGTTGACAAACCAATTTGCAAACTGTAAATGTACTGTCTACGAATAGCACGGAAGTTGTTTACAATCTACATAAAAAACTATACTGAAATACATAAAATGTTTAGAAACGGTTTGCAAATGATATTGATGTCTATTTTTCATTTAGAATGGGAATCAAAATAAAAGTTCGTAATGAGATGGTCTGCTTCGATGCATAAAAAAGTGTACTGGAGTTTCGTAAGTAAATATCCGCTTCTCAGATACTTAATAAAACACCAAGTCTGAAGGAACCTGAAGTAACCTATTTGGAGCTCGTACCACTCAGTATTATTATCAGTCAGTAGCAGCGTTGCCAATCGTACAATAATTATCGTACAAATACGGAAATCTGACCGTTTGCACGATGTACAATAACGCCTGTAAGAGAATACGATAATCCCGGAATTTGTACAGTTATTCAATGGAGATGTAAAATAATTTGATTATTCAATTTAAACATTTTCTCTCTCAGCTGCTGAGCATGTAGTCTGTAGTGCGTGGGTGAAGCAAATGCAGGTCTTATACACGTACCATTTACGCTCTGTTCCGTCTTCAGAGTTAGCCTCTGTAGTACGTATCTGTCAGTATTTAGCCAGCGCCCTTTGGATACAGAACGAATGCAAAAGGTACAAGACCAAAGAAACCTGGACTGCCTTCAGTGAACGGATTGATTAGCATTGAGCAAACGAATCGATTAATTTGTTTCGTAGCAAAGCAAAGTGCCCGAATAGACTTGACAGAGATTTCTTCTGCCTAACATTAAATAATGTTGAGCAGGTTAGGAAGGTTATAGATAGAGAAGCAAGCTTTCATCAAGATCTCAAATTATAACACCCATATACCCTTCCAAACCTTCGCAAAGTCCTCGAATGTTAGCCAGAATATACCTTTATTTTGTTATATTATTACAGGCTACATGATACACCTAGCAGACAACCATTTCACTGTAAGTGTTTATTTCACTATCAATATGTTTATTTCACTGTGAGTGTTTATTTCGCTATGGATATGTTTATTTCACTATGAATATGTTTATTTCACTATGGATATGTTTATTTCACTATGGATATGTTTATTTCGCTATGGATATGTTTATTTCACTATGAATATGTTTATTTCACTATGAATATGTTTATTTCACTATGGATATGTTTATTTCACTATGAATATGTTTATTTCACTATGAATATGTTTATTTCACTATGAATATGTTTATTTCACTATGGATATGTTTATTTCACTATGAATATGTTTATTTCACTATGAATATGTTTATTTCACTATCGATATGTTTATTTCACTATGAATATGTTTATTTCACTATGGATATGTTTATTTCACTATGAATATGTTTATTTCACTATGGATATGTTTATTTCACTATCGATATGTTTATTTCACTATGAATATGTTTATTTCACTATGAATATGTTTATTTCACTATGGATATGTTTATTTCACTATCGATATGTTTATTTCACTATGAATATGTTTATTTCACTATGAATATGTTTATTTCACTATGAATATGTTTATTTCACTATGAATATGTTTATTTCACTATGGATATGTTTATTTCACTATGGATATGTTTATTTCGCTATGGATATGTTTATTTCACTATGAATATGTTTATTTCACTATGGATATGTTTATTTCACTATCGATATGTTTATTTCACTATGGATATGTTTATTTCACTATCGATATGTTTATTTCACTATGGATATGTTTATTTCACTATCGATATGTTTATTTCACTATGAATATGTTTATTTCACTATGGATATGTTTATTTCACTATCGATATGTTTATTTCACTATGGATATGTTTATTTCACTATGAATATGTTTATTTCACTATCGATATGTTTATTTCACTATGGATATGTTTATTTCACTATCGATATGTTTATTTCACTATGGATATGTTTATTTCACTATGGATATGTTTATTTCACTATCGATATGTTTATTTCACTATGGATATGTTTATTTCACTATCGATATGTTTATTTCACTATGGATATGTTTATTTCACTATCGATATGTTTATTTCACTATGGATATGTTTATTTCACTATCGATATGTTTATTTCACTATGAATATGTTTATTTCACTATGAATATGTTTATTTCACTATGGATATGTTTATTTCACTATGAATATGTGAGCATGTTTAAACTGTTCTGCCCGAACTTTACATAACCTAACCTCGACCCATCTGTTAACCGGGGGGGGCTGTGCCCCCCTGGACCCCCCCCCCCCCCACATTTATGATGCACCGGAAATCGGTTCTTTAGGGTGGGTGAGCATATTTAAACTACTCTGCCCGAACTTTACATAACCTAACCTCGACCCATCTGCTAACCCGGGGGGGCTGTGCCCCCCTGGACCCCCCCCCCCAACATGTATGATGCGCCGGAATTTGTTTCTTTAGGGTGGGTGAGCATATTTAAACTACTCTAACGTCTAACCGAACTTAACATAACATAACCAAACGGGGGGGGGCTTCGCCCCCTCGACCCCCCCACATGTATGATGCACTCGATTAATCCCAGTGGGGAACCGGGGTTTTGAGGGTGGAAGGCAAAATCACTGAAAAATAGGCTTCCTCCCTGAAGAAAAATCCCAAAATAGGGAAAATTCCCTAGTCTCTAATGTAAGGAAAGTCCCTAACGTATACTCTTGTAATCTATTCCAACATTACCTAGCAGCCGTCGCAGCGGGTCTGTTGAAGAGTGTCGGGCGTGTAATTGGATGGTCAGCGTAATGGACCCCCCACCCCCCACCGCCCCCGCCCCAATCCGTAGTCGAGCAACTCTTATGAAATGTCATATTTCATAATTACATATGGTACAATACTGACGGTTAAGCCATCCACTTCTTGTAAGTTGATGCTAAATCATTGTTACCGAGTATTTTGGGGTACAAAAATAAAAACCGATTTGTGACAGCTGTCATCCAGCAATGACGCTCCTGCTGTCAACTGACCCGGGAGTGACCTACCGATTGCTACGTATCACCCTGGCCTCCATTTTACTCAAATTTTAAGTAGCGCGCGTTGAACAATATCCGATTGGTTTCTGACACGTGCTTGTCACAGCTTCATGCGATCGCGTCTCACAAAGCGCACATGTCACACGGTCGTGCCACTGTTCACATATGGTAGTATTAAAGGGACTCGGTTTTGGGTTATATGGCGCAATGTGCCTCCTGAGGGATACCAATAAAGAGGCAAAATAGTCAGTTAAGGGGGCACGGGACACCTGAGGTCATCTAACTAAACTCTTTGGGGTATTGCGATGAAACTTTGCAGGTAAGTAGGCATCTATGTTGCCTACATTTTGTACGAGCCAGAACAATGTACGTATACTTATATGTATGGTTATACGTATACATGTGCGTATACGTGTAGCGACACATTAAAATTACACAGCACCAATAATACATAACCAAGCACTTTCATTTTTTGGCTGTGAATAGTCTTTAGGTATGCCTAGAGCCCTATGGAAATATTCTGAAAGTTTCCCATATAGAAAGGCATAATGGTATTTTTTTAAATTATGTTAGTCGAACATCGCGTATAATCGTGTTTTTTCGTCACTTTTTCCTCTTAATACTCCTATCTCCTTTGCCCTATCAACAATATCTAATCATAGGTCCCGAGCTACTTGTACAATCAACATTCCCTGCACTTTTCTCGTAAATATGATTGATTTTAGATTTTATGCGATTAAAAAGACAAAATTTATCGAACGGAGATATGATCAATTTAAAAATATAAGGTCCATTTAGACCCGCGCCAGACATTTAAAATTTGCGCTGCGAGGAAAACATTTCTCGGGTATTATTTCTAGATGGTATAAGAACGTTTTTAACCCAGTTTTGCTCTCTTAACTGATTCTTGGTCATCCTTTCTTAGCCGTTTCGGTGAAACTTTCTCAGTTGCGCTAGACATATCGAAAGCCTCCGATAAAGTCTGGCACAAGTCTTTGCTTCCTAAACTGCCCTCTTTCTGATTCTATCCCTCTTTCTGTTCCATTATCTCCAGTTTCCTTTCCGGCCGTTCTATCTCTGCAGTGGTAGACGGTCACCGTTCTTCCCGTAAACCTAACAACAGTGGTGTTCCACAAGGCTCTGTCCTATCACCCACGCTCTTCCTCTTATTAATCAATGGTCTTCTTTCTATAACGAACTGTCCTGTCCACTCATACACTGATGACTCCACTCTGCATTATTCAACTTCTTTCAACAGAAGACCCTCTAAACAGGAATTACAAGACTCCAGACTGGAGGCTGCAGAACGCTTAACCTCAGACCTTGCTATCATTTCTGATTGGGAGAAAAGGTACCTTAATTGTGTCCTTCAATGCCTCAAAAACCCAATTTCTCCACCTATCAACTTGACACAATCTTCCAAACAGCCATCCCCTATTCTTCGATAACACTCAGCTGTCACTATCTTCAACACTAAACATCCTCGGTCTATCCTTAACTCAAAATCTTAACATCCCTCTCTCACTAAATCAGCTTCCTCGAGGTTGGACGTTCTGTATCGTCTCCGCCAGTTCTTCTCCCCCGCACAGCTGCTCTCCATATACAGGGGCCTTGTCCCCCCTCGGATGGAGTATGGGTCTCCTGTGTGGTGGGGCTACACTCGCACAGCTCTCATGGACAGAGTGGAGTCTAAGGCTCTTCATCTCATCAGCTCTCTGTGCCCAGCGCATCTCAAAAGTGATTGTCTCTGAAATGGAGGCATACATTCCACGTTCTTTCTCTACTCCTCATGCTAAAAAGCCTTGGTTTTTTCATGCTTGTTCTCGTGCTATTAAAGATAGAGAGGCAGCTCACAAATGGTTCCAGAGACTTCGAACTCCCGCTAACTATGACCTTAACATTTCAGCCCGGAATCGTGCCAAATCTATTCTCCGACTTACCAAAACTTATTTTATCAATGGAAAATGTCAACACCTTGCTTCTTCTAATTCTTCCCATGACTTCTGGCATCTAGCCAAAAATATCTCCTCCAATTTCACTTCTTCCTCTTTCCCTCTTCTCCTTAACCCTGACGGCATCACTGCCGTCTCATCTGTCGCTAAGGTTGAACTCTTCGCTCAACCTTTCTGCAAGAATTCCACCCTGGACGATTCTGGGCATATTCTCCCTACTCCTCCCCCCTCTGACTCCTTTATGCCTGTTATTAAGATTCTTCAAAATGATGTTTTCTATGCCCTCTCTGGCCTCAACTCTCAGAAGGCTTATGGACCTGATGGAGTGCCTCCTATTGTCCTTAAAAACTGTGCTTCCGTGCTGTCACCCTGCCTGGTCAAACTCTTTTGTTTCTGCCTATCAACATCTACCTTTCCTTTCTGCTGGAAGTATGCCTTTGTACAGCCTGTGCCTAAGAAGGGTGACCGTTCCAAACTACCGCCCAATAGCTTTACTTTCATGTATATCTAAAGCTTTTGAATCAGTCCTTAACCGGAAGATTCAAAAGCACCTTTCCACTTCTAACCTTCTATCTGATCGCCAGTATGGGTTACGCAAGGGGCGTTCTACTGGCGATCTTCTTGCTTTCTTAACTGACTCTTGGTCATCCTCTCTTAGCCGTTTCGGTGAAACTTTCTCTGTTGCGCTAGACATATCGAAAGCCTTCGATAGAGTCTGGCACAAGTCTTTGCTTTCTAAACTGCCCTCTTTCGGATTCTATCCCTCTCTCTGTTCCTTTATCTCCAGTTTCCTTTCCGGCCGTTTTATCTTTGCGGTGGTAGACGGTCACTGTTCTTCCCCTAAACCTATCAACAGTGGTATTCCACAGGGCTCTGTCCTATCACCCGCTCTCTTCCCGTTATTCATCAATGATCTTCTTTCCATAACAAACTGTCCTGTCCACTCATACACCGACGACTCCACTCTGCATTATTCAACTTCTTTCAATAGAAGATCATTACAACAGGAAGTACACGACTCCAGACTGGAGGCTGCAGAACGCTTAACCTCAGACCTTGTTATCATTTCCGATTGGGGCAGAAGGAACCTTGTGCCCTTCAATGCCTCAAAAACTCAATTTCTCCACCTATCAACTCGACACAATCTTCCAAACACCTATCCCCTATTCTTCGACAACACTCAGCTGTCACCGTGTTCAACACTAAACATCCTCGGTCTATCCTAAACTCAAAATCTCAGCTGGAGACTTCATATCTCCTCTCTCGCTAAATCAGCTTCCTCGAGGTTGGGCGTTCTGTATCGTTCATCCCTTTACTGTCCGAATCCCTTACGCACGAGTTAACCAGCATCTTCACTCGTTCATCCCTCACGAATCTTCCTTCATCTGTATTTCCTCCTGCCTACGACATAGATTCTTTCAAGAGGAGGTATCAATCACCCTCTCCTCCGTAATTGACCCCCTTTCGGCCACCTCTTCGATTCCTTACAGGAGAAGCAAGCAGCGGGCTTTTTTTTATTATTGTTTCCTTTTATTGTGCCCTTGTGCGGTCTCCTTTGCTATGAAAAAAAGAAAAAAGAAATATATATATATATATATATATATATATATATATATATATATATATATATATATATATATATATATTTTTACAACAAAGGAGGCAGCTCAAGGGCACAAAAAAAGAAAACAATAATAAAAAAGCCACTGCTGCTCCTAAAAAGAAACAAAAGAGGTGGCTGAAAGCAAGATCAAATACGGGAGGAGAGGTAACTACCCTCCTTGAAAGAGTTCAAGTCGTAGGCAGGAGGAAAGATGAAGGAAGATTGTTCCAGAGTTTACTAGCGTGAGGGATGAAAGAGGAAGATGAACCTGCATAAGGGGTTTGGACAGTATAGGGATGAGCATGAGTAGAAAGTCGAGTGCAGGGGCCGCGGAGGGGGGGGAGGCATGCAGTTAGCAAGTTCAGAAGAGCAGTCAGCGTGGAAATATCGATAGAAGATAGAAAGAGAGGCAACATTGCGGCGGAATTTAAGAGGTAGAAGACTATCAGTATGAGGAGGAGAGCTGATGAGACGAAGAGCCTTAGCCTCCACTCTGTCCAGAAGAGCTGTGTGGTGAGCCCCCACACATGAGATGCATACTCCATACGAGGGCGAACAAGGCCCCTGTATATGGACAGCAACTGTGCAGGGAGAAGAACTGGCGGAGACGGTACAGAACGCCCAGCCTCGAGGAAGCTGATTTAGTAAGAGATGAGATATGAAGTTTCCAGTTGAGATTTTGAGTTAAGGATAGACCGAGGATGTTTAGTGTTGAGGAAGGTGATAGCTGGGTGTTGTCAAAGAATAGGGATAGTTGTTTGGAAGATTGTGTCGAGTGGATAAGTGGAGAAACTGTGTTTTGAGGCGTTGAAGGACACCAGGTTCTTCTTGCCCCAGTCGGAAATAATAGTAAGGTCTGAGGCTGTTCTGCAGCCTCCAGCTTTGAGTCGTTAAGTTCCTGTAGGGTGGGTCTTCTATTAAAAGAAGTTGAGTAATGCAGAGTGGAATCATCGGCGTAGGAATGGATAGGACAGTTCGTTTTGGAAGATCATCAATGAACAACAGAAAAGAATGGGAGATAGGACAGAACCCTGTGGGACACCACTGTTAATAGATTTAGGGAAGAACAGTGACCGTCTACCACGGCAGAAATAGAACGGTCAGAAAGGAAACTGGAGAAAGAGGTACCGAGAGAAGGATAGAAACCGTAGGAAGGTAGTTTGGAAAGCAAAGATTAGTGCCAGACCCTATCAAAAGCTTTTGATATGTCCAGCGCAACAGCAAAAGTTTCACCGAAACGGCTAAGAGAGGATGACCAAGAGTCAGTTCAGAAGGCTAGGAGATCACCAGTAGAACGCCCTTGCGGAATCCATACTGGCGATCAGATAGAAGGTCAAGTGGAAAGGTGCTTTGAATCTTCCGGTTAAGGATTGATTCAAAAGCTTTAGATAGACAAGAAAGTAAAGCTATAGGACGGTCTTAGGTCTTAGGCACAGGCTGTATGAAGGCATACTTCCAGCAAGAAGGAAAGGTAGATGTTGACAGGCAGAGGCGAAAGAGTTTGACCAGGCAGGGTGACAGCACGGAGGCACAGTTTTTAAGGACAATAGGAGGCACTCCATCAAGTCCATAAGCCTTCTGAGGAGTGAGGCCAGAGAGGGCATAGAAAACATCATTTTGAAGAATCTTTAAAACAGGCATAAAGGAGTCAGAAGGGGGATGAATAGGAGGAATATGCCCAGAATCGTCCAGAGTGGAGTTTTTAGAAAAAGTTTGAGAGAAGAGTTCAGCCTTAGAGATAGATGAGACGGCAGTGTTGCCGTCAGGACTGAGGAGTGGAGGGAAAGATGAAGAAGTGAAGTTGGAGGAGAGGCTTTTGGCTAGATGCCAGAAGTCACGGGAAGAGTTAGAGAAAGCAAGGTTTTGGCATTTTCTATTAATGAAAGAATTTTTGGTTAGTCGGAGAATAGATTTGGCACGATTTCGGGCAGAAATGTAAAGTTCATAATTAGCATTAGTTTGAAGGCTCTGGTACCTTTGTTGCAGGGCCGGATTTGCCAATAGGCAACATAGGCCATTGGCCTAGGGCCCACTGGTAACTGAGGGCACACTGGGGTCCTGGGGACTTGTTGTGGTGGCCCAATGGCCGAGAGAGAGAGAGAGAGAGAGAGAGAGCGAGAGAGAGAGAGAGAGAGAGAGAGAGAGAGAGAGAGAGAGAGAGAGAGAGAGAGAGAGAGAGAGAGAGAGAGAGAATAATGTTCGTTAACCTTCAGCACCTTGACCAAAAATCCACATTCATCAACTTTTGTGTGTCATATTCATTCCACAAAATTAAATTTACTGACTCACAATGCAGGTTGCTCTTTGAAACTGCCGCAGTCACCAGACTCGTACTGTGTGTGGCAGGGTTGCCATGTTTGTCCTTTTAAGGACAGTCTGTCCTTTTGAGCCTGTTTGTCCTAAGTTTTCTTGAAAAAGGACAGTCAAAATCTCTCACACACACACGCACAGAAACAACACACACACAATATAAATATATATATATATATATATATATATATATATATATATATATATATATATATATATATATATATATATATATATATATATATATTGGCGAGGGGGGAGCCCCCTGATGAGATTTGGCCTAGGGCCCACAAGCAAGTAAATCCGGCCCTGCACGGTTTTGTGAGCTACCTCTCTATCATTGACAGCACGAGAACAAGCGTGATTAAACCAAGGCTTTTTAGCGTGAGGAGTAGAGAAAGAACGAGGAATGTATGCTTCCATTCCAGAGACAATCACCTCTGTGATGCGCTGAGCACACACAGAGGGGTCTCTATCCTGGAAACAATAATCATTCCACGGGAAATCGGAAAAGTACATCCTCAGGTCGTCCCACCGAGCTGAAGCAAAATGCCAGAAGCATCGCCTCTTCGATGGGTCCAGAGGGTGTGTGTGTATATATATATATATATATATATATATATATATATATATATATATATATATATATATATATATATATATATATATATATATATATATATATATATATATATATATATATATATATATATATATATATATATATATATATATATATATATATATATATATATATATATATATATATATATATATATATATATATATATATATATATATATATATATATATATATATATATATATATATATAAGCAACAATGGTCGCGCGGAACATGATTGTGTATTGATTAGCTGCCTCATATATCAACAGGTGTCTTATAATCTGTAGTCCTTGAGCCTTCTGTTTTATTTCGAGTATGAATGATCGAAGTACTGTACGTAGTCTTCGAAAATAAGAAGGGAAATTAATTTTGAGTGAATTTCACATGGAGTGTAAGACATTCTTTTATTAAAGTCATTTGTCCTCAGACGAATATGAACAGTTTTCATCTCTTTCAATCCTTTGACCTCCCCGGCTCCTAGCCTCCTGACCATCCCTGTACGATCTGTCCGCCTAACTGTCGCATGAGTAATCATTCAGTACTCGGTTTACTCAGTTTTGAAGAGTAATCAAAACCGAATTACTCGGTTTGCAGAAAGTACTCGGTTCCCACATCCCTACTAAAATGTGCTAAACAATGAGACCGAGAGACTTTGAACCGTGGGAGGGATGGTATTGGCCTCGGTCTTGGTTGTGATATACAGACGACGCGGCTCAATGGTTCACCACTTCGAGGAAGAACCTTCTTCCTCGAAGGGTTCACCACCGGCTGTTATTTTGAGGTCATTTTACATTTGTGAAAAATTAAATGAGTTTCACAGAGCGATTTATGAATTCGTTGGATATGTAAATAATGACACGCTTCAAAGTTAGATGAACACTCCCTAACCCCACTGAGGATAATCTTAGGAATAGCAGCTCCTAGCGGGTGCGCATTTAGGGCACGGTATGGTGGTAATTACAAGAGTTCTTGCACGTACGGCGGGGTTTTGACGAGCGGACAGGCGTGTTTATGTCACAATGGGTGTATTTTTCCACGCTGGCCTCACGATTTTTTCTAAGTCCATTGTTATTGTAGTGCCAGATTTTTATAAAGTGTTAAGTGTGAAGTGAGGCCCGCAGCGGCCGTTAATTTTCTCACGCCAGAGGCCCACCCCCCCTCCCCGGGGTTACCCCTACTCTCCACCATACACACTCCATGACCCGCCGCACGGCCAGACACATCCGCTTCCCGCCCAAATTCTTGGCTAGGCGTCCGCCACCTCACCCTTGTCACCCCTCTCCCCTCCAGTCACGTAGTCCACTCCACGCTGCTTCTAGAAGCTTCCTTGCGCCGCCCCTTGTGCCCGCGCGCGCAGTGCTGAGATGCCATAAAGTCCCTTATAAATTTACCTTCCCGTAAGTATTGAACCCAAAATAGATTTTTGCCTCGAATAACGTTGAAAACTATACCATCTGAATTTCTTTGTAACACATCAGTGGACGTTGTTAATTTCCTCCCCCTATTATTAATTTAAGAAATGTAAGCCTTTCCGGCAATCTCCCTCCCGTCTCTGCCCTCTCCCGGGCCCGTATAAAAGAGCCCGCAACCCTAAGTCTATATACACCAAGTCAAGTCATACGCAGGTTTGTGGGAGAAGATACGGCCGAGGCGTGGTTTATGCGTAACACTGCTTGGAGCCAAACTAGAGAATGTAGAAACAGGGATTTAGAGAAAACGAAGAAAGGCGGACTAATTTAATTCAATCACTTCAACATGCCCTCCCTCACACCCCACACCGCCGTTTGTAGTCACTGAAATTACAGTCACGCAATAGCACAATAAAAAAACATTTTTTCGTCAGTGGCTTGCCTGAACGCGCTGTGAAAGAAGGCGAGAATGCACATCCAGAGTGCACATACGGCCCCAACTTTAGTCACCCCTGAACTGGCGGGTATTTTTTTGGGGGGGGGATCCAAGTGAAGTCATCCCGCTGCTCCGCCCCAAAACCGCCTCCTGCGCGTACCGGTCGCAGTTTTGAAGCAGAGTGACTTGACTCGGTACATATAGACTTAGCCCGCAACCCTTCACACGCCCCTCATTCTGCCCCCCTCTTCAACTCCAGGTAATCGCTACGCTGTGCATTGAATAACGCCCTCCCCACCTCCCAGTGAATCCAACCCCCTATCTCCCCAGTGCCTTTATTCTCCCCCTGCTATTATACTGCTTACTATCTTAGTGAAATATGCCCCTCACACGCCCCTCATTCTGCCCCCTCTTCAACTCTGTTTTGTAACCAGTCGACCACGTGTCTGTCCACTCACACGTCCACTCACACACACACACACACACACACACACACACACACACAAAACGTCCTCTTACCCCAACTTATATTTAAATATGTAGTTGCGTTCTTATTACCCTTGTGAGTGTTCATAGGACCGTCAAGGGCAGGTTGTTTGGGTGCAAGGTTACCAGAAGTCCTTGTTTTTCATGGTGTAAGTTTTACCAGGCTATCCTAGGATACAGTACAACTATCATACCATTCCTTATCATTGTAACAAAATGTAATATCAAAGTAAATTCCCCTTGTAACTACATTATTTTTCTTGTTTTTATCATTGTCCCTTTCATCTAATCTTTAAGGTTACGGTGGGTTGGTCGGAAACTCCACACGGGAAAAAGTGCCTCACGTCCTCCATAAAGTTTCACGCTACCTCAAGGTTTTTTTTCCGTCTCTCACCCGGCGTGATTGAGTGTAGTCATCAGTCAAGTTTGTCATTTATAGTCTTATTTTCTCCCCATTGAGCAGGGGGTTTCGACCCTCATCGTGGGGTGGTGGCAGCCCACCTTCATCGTTGCACTCAGGTACACGGGAGTAGTTATCCAGCACAATTTGTCTATATTCATTAAATTAAATAATAAATTTTCAAATCTTTAAGAAGTCAGAGATATTACCCCCCGTGAGATCCCGGGGCATTACATGGTTTCATTATGGTTTCACGAGCGCCTCTGTAGACAGACTGAACCTCATAGCTGCCTTTCAGTGCACCATACAAACTAGTTCCTAAGTCAGTAATATCCAGAACGTGAATGGATCACGATTTCGGACATAAAATGGTCTTTACGAGTTCTACCTTATTTTCTTCTCTATATTAAAGCAAATAATGGTGCAAGTATTTGTATTTTATAATTTTAAACGATTACATTCAAGATGTATTACTACGCGGGGTGTATCACGCAGGCAGTGCCACGTAGGCCTCGGCCCGCCATGATGGATGAATGGACACACTCACTCACTCACTCAAAATATCATTCTACTTCACCTCTCGGTAAGTGTTAACTAACTATTTAGCCTTTTTATTGGTAGTATCGCTCAGGAGGCACATATTGCGCCGTCATATAACCCAAAACCGAGTCTCTTCAATTATTTCAATACCACCATATGCGAACAGTGACACGGGCGTGTCACATGGTCAGCGCTGTACACTTAACATTTAACGGCCTAGAGAGCGTTATATTGAGAGCTTGGGAGCCTATGGAGAATGTGGGTTTTGGGTGTGAGAAGGCAAATTGCCTGATATATGGGCCTCAAAAATTTCCCTAAAATCGGGAAAAATCCCTAGTCCCGAAACTTTGAGTAAAGTTTCCTAAACGTATTGTCTTTCAATCCACCAGATTCGAACAGTGACACGGGCGTGTCACATTGGGTGCGCTTATTTGGTGTTTCGTGGGCGCATCAAGCTGTGACAAGCACACGCCTCCAATATTGCCCCCACGAGAATAATAACCTTTCCAAGGTCTCACATACTGTTGCATTTCTCTAGTTTTACTGGCGCATCATACATGTGGGGGTGTTGCCCCTCCTGATTAGCAGTGGGGGTGTTGCCCCTCCTGATTAGCAGTGGGGGGCGAAGCCCCCCTGTTAGAGGTTAGGTTACGTAAAGTTCGATTATAGTAAATTAAATATGCTCCCCCCCCAAAAAAAAAATTACAGCGCATCATACATGTGGGGTGGGTCCAGGAGGGGCACAGTCCCCCTTGTTAGCAAGGGGGTCGAGGTTAGGTTATGTAAAGTTCGATTACAGTAGCTTAAATACGCTCCCCCACCCGAAAAAAAAAAACCGCTTTTACGGCGCATCATACATCTGGGGAGGGGTCCAAGGGGGGGCACAGCCCCCCCTTGTTAGCAGGGAGGTCGCGGTTATGTTGAGTAAAGTTCGGTTACAGTAGTTTAAATACGCTCCCCCACTAAAAAAATAAAACGATTTTACGGCGCATCATACATATGGGGGTCCAGGTTGGGTGCAGCCCCCCTTGGTTAGCAGGGGGGGTCCAGGGGAGCGAAGCCTCCCTGTTAGCTGTCGGGTTATAAGGTTAGGGACTTTCCTTACTTTCGACAAAGGAGGCAGCTCAAGGGCACACACAAAAAAAACAAAAAAAGCCCGCTACTCGCTGCTCCTAAAAAAAGAAACAAATGAGGTGTCTAAAAGCAAGGTCAAATTCGGGAGGAGAAATGTCCTGATACCCTCCTCTTGAAAGAGTTCAAGTCGTAGGCAGGAGGAAATACAGATGAAGGAAGATTGTTCCAGAGTTTACCAGCGTGAGGGATGAAAGAGTGAAGATGCTGGTTAACTCTTGCATAAGGGGTTTGGACAGTATAGGGATGAGCATGAGTAGAAAGTCGTGTGCAGCGGGACCGTGGGAGGGGGAGAAGCATGCAGTTATCGAGTTCAGAAGAGCAGTTAGCGTGGAAATATCGATAGAAGAGAGAAAGAGAGGCAACATCGTGGCGGAATTTAAGAGGTAGAAGACTATCAGTATGAGGAGGAGAGCTGATGAGACGAAGAGCCTTAGCCTCCACTCTGTCCAAAAGAGCTGTTTGAGTGGACCCCCCCCACATATGAGATGCATACTCCATACGAGGGCGAACAAGGCCCCTGTATATGGACAGCAATTGTGCGGGGGAGAAGAACTGGCGGAGACGGTACAGAACGCCCAGCCTCGAGGAAGCTGATTTAGTAAGAGATGAGATATGAAGTTTCCAGTTGAGATTTTGAGCTAAGGATAGACCAAGGATGTTCAGTGTTGAGGAAGGTGATAGCTGGGTGTTGTCAAAGAATAGGGGATAGTTGTTTGGAAGATTGTGTCGAGTGGATAGGTGGAGAAACTGTGTTTTTGAGGCGTTGAAGGACACCAGGTCCCTCTTGCCCCAATCGGAAATAATAGTAAGGTCTGAGGCTAGGCGTTCTGCAGCCTCCAGCCTTGAGTCGTTAAGTTCCTGTAGGGTGGGTCTTCTATTAAAAGAAGTTGAGTAATGCAAAGTGGAATCATCGGCGTAGGAATGGATAGGACAGTTACTTTTGGAAAGAAGATCATCAATGAACAACAGAAAGAGAGTGGGAGATAGAACAGAACCCTGTGGGACACCACTGTTAATAGGTTTAGGGGAAGAACAGTGACCGTCTACCACAGCAGAAATAGAACGGTCAGAAAGGAAACTGGAGATAAAGGTACAGAGAGAAGGATAGAAACCGTAGGAGGGTAGTTTGGAAAGCAAAGATTTGTGCCAGACCCTATCAAAAGCTTTTGATATGTCCAGCGCAATAGCAAAGCTTTCACCGAAACGACTAAGAGAGGATGACCAAGAGTCAGTTAAGAAGGCTAGATCACCAGTAGAACGCCCCTTGCGGTACCCATACTGGCGATCAGATAGAAGGTCAGGAGTGGAAATGTGCTTTTGAATATTCCGGTTAAGGATTGATTCAAAAGCTTTAGATAGACAAGAAAGTAAAGCTATAGGACGGTAGTTTGAGGGATTGGAACGGTCACCCTTCTTAGGCACAGGCTGTATGAAGGCATAGCCTACTTCCAGCAGGAAGAAAAGGTAGATGTTGACAGGCAGAGGCGAAAGAGTTTGACCAGGCAGGGTGACAGCACGGAGGCACAGTTTTTAAGGACAATAGGAGGCACTCCATCAGGTCCATAAGCCTTCTGAGGATTAAGGCCAGAGAGGGCATAGAAAACATAATTTTGAAGAATCTTTATAACAGGCATAAAGGAGTCAAAGGGGGGATGAGTAGGAGGAATATGCCCAGAATCGTCCAGAGTGGAGTTTTTAGAAAAAGTTTGAGAGAAGAGTTCAGCCATAGAGATAGATGAGACGGCAGTGTTGCCGTCAGGACTAGGACTAGAGAATTTTCCTTAATTTAGGGATTTTTCTAGGGAAATTTTGGAAGCCCATTTTTCAGTGCTTTTGCCTCCCCCCCCCCCCCCCAAAAAAAAAAAGGTACCACACAGGACCCCAGGCTTTTGTGGGGGTTTGGGGGGGGGGGGGTGGTGGAGAGGGTGGAGCCGCTATTCCTAAGATTTAGGGCCGTATTCTTATAAATCTCACGAAATTGGCAACGAGAACGACAGTCCCCACGCACACTAATGTTCGGGTTGTCACAATTTGCATATTCTTAAACACTCTGATTTGTCGGGTGGGATTTGGTAACACTGGCGGCGCGAGAAAATATAATTGGTAACAATGTCCCTTGTTGTTTGGTCCATCTCAACGCTCTGACGGTCAAAACGCCGACTGCACCTGATACTCTGCGCGCTGTGTTCGAGTGAACAATGGAGGAAACTAAGCGATATTCATCCCAAAATGAAGTTGCTCTACTTCTGGAGCTTGTAGAGACACCGAGCAGTATAGTACTTGACAGAAGAACGGATCATGCAATGATAAATAAGAAAAAGGAGGCTTGGGAAACTATAGCATCACTCTGGAATGCCACTGGCTCTCACTGAGGTCGCCGCCACACAGGGAGCGAGAAAGCTTAGGTAAAGATTCGTTTTAGGTCCGTGCCAGTATCTCATAATCTACTTTATGAAACATCACTATCTCTTCATATGTATTTTATACAAACCTTCAACAGTCATGGAAACGCTTTGAAAATCCAATTCAAGGACTTTTTTTTACTCGAAAATAAGGGATAATGTTTACGAAAGCGCGTCGCCTCCTCTGGCGGCGACCGCGGCGACGCTCCAGCCGCCGCAGCCGTAAAATAGCTCGCAGAGGGTTTAGGGTCAGGGAGCATATTTAAACTACTCCAACCGAACTTTACGACCTACTAACGGGGGGGGGCTGCGCCCCCCTCGATCCCCCCTTCTAACCAGGGGTGGCTGTCCCCCCCCTCCACCCCACCCCCGAAATAACACGCCCCACAATATTTGTGAGAAGGGGTGACGGACCCGACAAAGTCTCCCGACAATTTGGTGCTTTGATCGGTACCACGTTCCCAGAGGTGGCGTATAAGAATACACCCTTCGTGACTGTCGGAACTGCGGTAGCCACGGGCACGATGGTTGTTTAAGAAGATCATTGCCGGATGTGTGGGGAATGTGGTTACAGAAGTTTGATTTAAGAATACGGCCCTTATTACCCCAACGACTACGAAATAACGGTACAACCCACTTGAGATGTAGAACCGACGTGCAGCGTTACAAAGATCAATTTCCTTTATTACGGATCCGCTAATCGCCCGAAAACCCATACGGGAAATCAATACAATGTGTGCTTACTTCTGGTAGTTTATGGAGTGGGTGAATTGTAGTGGAGATGGGGTCGTTTGCATGCTTGAGTTCCCTGCAGGTGCTTGTGGGGCAAGGACAATGTATATATATTTATTCTACACCGGGTATTGTACAGGAACTTATATACATATATACAGCAAACTGAATAACCATAAAGGTTGTGGAAAGCCGGACGGTAAATTTAACTCGGGGAGCTGGATGTTGACTGACCGCTGACTGAAATCCGAGTGAGCCGTTTTGGGGCCTCCCCAGCCTGTGAGTCAGTGCCGTGATCGAGTTACGTTGAAGCTTCGAAACTTCAATCGGCACGTGACGTCACTTATTGCCACGTCAACCAATATACCAGCCAGAGGATTTGCTGGTGTAAAAATTTCTCCCATGATTTACCATTGTAAACTCAAATCATAATAATTTCATTATTTACCCGAAGTGCATTGACCCCAAATATTGAATTATTCCTCCTTACTGACGTATGGTATGATGGGAGGTAATTTTATATACAACCTCCCAGAGCATGAATAAGCGTGCTCCTGCGTGCTCCTGCTCCTGCTCTCTCTCTCTCTCTCTCTTTTTATTTTATTTAAACTGACAATCTGTAGTACACAACATATTTGTTTTTGCCGACGACACTTTATGCGATCGTTCGTAACGAGAAGCATATGTTTCACTGTGCACTTTTCAGGGCTTAAAATGTCACTTTTTTCTTGTGCATTATTTCAAAAGCCCTTTACACTTGTTCACTGTGTATTTAGCATCAATAGTGGTGTGGGGTATGATCCTCGCCACCTGTGGGCAGCCACCTTCACCTGCTGGGTGGATATTCCCCTCACTGCAGGCACCGCTGCTGTGAACGTGTTCCACTGTCATGACACTCTGGAAGTGAAGGTCCTCTGCGCAGGCTGGCGCGTGACCTTGGCAGCCCGACATGCTCGTGGCTGGAGAGTACTGTTCTCGTATCTTTCACAGCCTCTCCTGGGGTGAACCTCAGCCTCGCCAGGTGTGGTACTCCTTGTACCGGGGCCTTACTGAACACCACCAGCGCAGCGACGTCCCGGCGGTGCTCCAGAGTGTCCAGGGTTGTCATATCCTGTGCGGGCGGCTGGGGGTAGTCTCCTCTAACAGCCACTGTACACGTCGCTCCACCTGTGCAGGTGTGTGGCCACACTGGGCATACAGGTCAGAACCCCATACTCCAGGTTGGGTCTTACCTGGGCCTTGTAGAGGAGCATAATTCCTCGCTTGTCGAGGAAATTAGCCACTCTACGAAGGGCAGAGACACGTAGGGAGGCTTGGTGGGCGACGTATTTCAGGTGGCGGTCGAAGCGCAGCTCTCGGTCCAAGTCCACTCCGAGGATCCTGACGTAATCCTGGAGCTGGAGGGTGACGGAGCCAAACATCACCCTTCCTTCGACAGCTTGTGTGGCTGCCGGGGACCGAGAGATCACCATCGCCTGAGTTTTCTCAGGAGCAAAGTTCACCTGCCAGCACTCCCCCCACTCCCGTATCAAACGTAGTTGCTGGTTGACGTCAGCAATCGCTTGCTGGCTTTCTTGGCGAGGGTAGGAGAGGGAGAGCGTGCAGTCGTCAGCGTATGCAGAGACTGCTGGCAGACTCCTGAGAAGGTCGTCGATGTACAGATTCCAGAGGACAGGTCCCAGCACAGATCCCTGAGGGACTGAGGCACCCACTGGGAGGTCCTTGGACTGCTGGCCGCCGCCGACGACGTGGAGGCTTCTTCCTTGAAGGTAGTCGCTCATCAGCATCAGCAGGTGTCCTTGGATGCCTTTGGCACGAAGCTTCTCCAGCAAGCCCGCGTGCCACACCCGGTCAAAAGCACCCGCGATGTCGAGAGCGACGACAATGGTATCCAGGCCGGTGTCTATTGAGTCCTGCCAATCCCTGGAGAGGAGCAGCAGGAGGTCTGAAGTGGAGCGGCCAGATCTGAACCCAAACTGCTGGTCAGTGATGAGGGCGTTGTTCTTGAGGTGGCGGGTGATGGCCTCCACCACTATTCTCTCAAAGATTTTTCCAACTTCAGACAGGAGGGAGATAGGCCTGTAGCTGGCAGGGTCAGATCTGGCCCGCTTTTTGTGAACCGGCACCACGCGAGCCTCCTTCCATATAGAGGGCCAGGTGTTCTCCCGGACACAGGCCCCGAACACCTCCGAGAGGGGTCCTGCCAGCTCACTGGAGCAATGACGGATCTCTCTCTCTCTCTCTCTCTCTCTCTCTCTCTCTCTCTCTCTCTCTCTCTCCTTCTAGAAGAAAATTATCTAAGCCAAATGGTTTCTGAGCCAACTCGACAAAATAATATACTCGACCTTGTTATAACGACCCAAGATAACCTAGTCAATAATGTCACGGTAGGAGAACACCTCAGTTCTTGCGATCCTAAATTAGTGCGCGTCGACATTAGAGCTCAATCATCAGTGACTGAAAATAAAGTAAAGGTGCCCAATTTCAAAAGAGCTAACTTCGTAGAAATCCGACAAAAACTAACAGAAATACAACCATCAGATGACGGCAACGTAGAGGAAGCCTGGCTAAGCTTTAAAAATCACCTACTCACTCAGCAGAACACATTCGTCCCCTTGTACGAGAAGCGAATTAACACTAATAAAAGCCCACCGTGGTTTAATAGCGAAATTAAACAATCAGTCAATGAGAGAAAATTGTCTTACAGGTTAAAGAAAGAGCAAAGCACGCCCGAAAACATTAGACTTTATAATGATGCCAGGCGACGAGTAAAAAGACTAGTAGGTCAGGCAAAGCGTAGATATGAAGAAAATATTGCAGCCAACTGTAAAAATAATCCGAAATCTTTCTTCAGTTACATAAACAACAGAAAGGCGATCAAAAGTGGTATTGGACCTTTAACAAACAGCGACGGTGCACTAGTGACTGACAGCCAACACATTGCAAACCTCTTAAACAATTACTTTTCCTCGGTGTTTAATACTAACAGTCTTCCTCTCGCTACCACCAACACCAGTACTATTGTAAATCTCGAGCATGCATTGCCTAATTTTGAAATAACAACCGATGAAGTCCTTAAAGCTCTCCATTCACTAAAAACAAATAAAAGTCCCGGACCCGACAAAGTATATCCTATACTGCTTAAAGAAACAAAGAGCGAAATACTCTCCTCCTCACTACCGTATTCAATATGTCCTTGCGACAAGGCATCGTCCCTTCGGATTGGAAAAAGGCTAACGTGACACCGATCTTTTAAGAAAGGAGACAAAAAAATACCAGGTAACTACCGACCCATTAGTCTAACTTCAATTGTAGGTAAGCTACTCGAGAGCATAATTAGAGACAAAATTGTGAGTTACCTCGAAAGCCACTCATTAATTGGTGATTCACAACATGGCTTCCGTAACAAAAGATCCTGCCTGTCAAACCTACTGACCTTTTATAACGATCTCTTCTCAATTTATGACGTAACCAAATCAGTGGACGTAGTCTATCTTGACTTCCAGAAAGCGTTTGATAAAGTCCCACATCATAAATTACTTTATAAATTAAAGCAAATAGGTATTGATGGTCAAGTAAACCAATGGATCGCGAATTGTTTGAGCAACAGACAACAAAGAGTTGTGATTGACGGATTTAACTCAGAGTGGGCGCCGGTCACTAGTGGCGTCCCTCAGGGCTCGGTTCTTGGCCCAGTGCTCTTCATTATTTACATCAACGACGTGGATGTTGGACTCAATAATCGCATTAGTAAATTTGCAGACGACACAAAGATTGGTAACTCGGTTCTCACTGACAAAGACAGGCAAAGCCTCCAAGAGGATTTGCACAAAATTTCAGCTTGGTCGGATAAATGGGAGATGCCCTTTAACGTAGACAAGTGCCAGGTCCTTCAAGTTGGAACAAAAAATAAGAAGTTCGATTATGAAATACGCGGCGTTAAACTCACAAGCGTTCAATGCGTTAAGGACCTGGGGATTAAAATCGCGTCAAACCTCAAATTCTCACATCAATGCATCGATGCAATAAATAAAGTGAACAGAATGTTGGGCTTCATTAAAAGAAACTTTTTATTCAAGAATAAAGATGTAATACTTCCGCTCTACAATAGTTTAGTCAGACCCCACTTAGAATATGCGGTACAGTTTTGGTCTCCCCACCATGCAAAGGACATTGCTAAACTAGATGATGTTCAGCGTCGAGCAACAAAAATGATCCCTTCCTTGCGCAACAAATCCTACGAAGAAAGGCTTTCCACCCTTAACATGTTCTCTCTTGAGAAACGTCGCCTCCGAGGAAAACTGATCGAATGTTTTAAAATACTTAATAGTTTCACAAATGTAGACAGAACAAAATTGTTTATGATCGATGACACTTTGCGAACGAGGAACAATGGCACAAAACTCAAATGTAGACAAGTAAATTCAGACTGCACCAAATTTTTCTTCACCAACGTTGTAATGCGAGAATGGAATAAGCTTCCACCATCAGTGGTCCAGTGTAACACGATTGACTCCTTTAAAAACAAGCTTGACTGTCACTTCCTTGTACTTAATATTAACTAGAGTAGAAAAGCAACGTTTTGGAGCCATCTGATTAATGTAAAATCACTTAGGTTTAAGGACAGACCACCTAGTCTGGACCATGGGGTCTGTGTGGTCTGATTTTCTATGTAAATCTATGTAAATTTCTCTCTCTCTCTCTCTCTCTCTCTCTCTCTCTCTCTCTCTCTCTCTCTATATATATATATATATATATATATATATATATATATATATATATATATATATATATATATATATATATATATATAGAGAGAGAGAGAGAGAGAGAGAGAGAGAGAGAGAGAGAGAGAGAGAGAGAGAGAGAGAGAGAGAGAGTTATATATATATATATATATATATATATATATATATATATATATATATATATATATATATATATATATATATATATACATATATATATATATAGAGATATATATATATATATATATATATATATATATATATATATAACTCTCGATTTACGCGAGTTTGGTTTACGCGTTTTTTAAATAACGCGGGGTCCAAAATCCAAATAAATGTTTAATTTAGGCGTTTTTTTTCACTTATACGCGATATTTTATGGAGTGGCCACCAGATGTCTCACGCAACTGGACTCACACGGCCACACAGCTGAGCTCAGTTCTTCCCGCGCGCCACTTGAACAACAATACAGTACCTACGCTGCCACGCTACTCAACAATAGGGGTGGGCAGGTACCGGTACCAGTACCGGTACTAACGGTACCAGCAATACGGTACGGTACCGGTACCAGACTGCTCGGTACCGGTACCAATACTAGCCAGCCCCTCATGGTGTCCCTCATTTCTTCCTCACACGAGAGAGGCTGAAAATGAGTGCCCGAGTGGATATCTCGGTTCTGGTGACACGCGGCATGCAGCTGTTTGTTGTGTGGGTGTGGTTGTGTGTGTGGTTTGTAAACAATGCAAATGGCGGCCGGGCTGGGATTGCGTGAAATAACTCCTCGTACAAGACTCATGATGTACAGTTTCTGATATCATATTCACCCCATTATTCTCACTAATAATACACTAATAATGAACACATGGACATTTTTTTCCAATATGATTTTTTATGTAGCTTGTACTGCTCCTTAGTCATACAATCTTAAGCCACCTGTGACATCAAGATCAAGATCATACAAATGGCGCCCGACGGAAAAACGGGATAACAGCAAGGCATGGACGATCTTCCACCGATTTAGTCTTTGTATAGTAGTTATTACATCGCCCTGTATTCTATGGTAACATATTATAGGACAGCTACGGACTATGAAGGATTATAAACAATAATAAATGTAAGTTTGCCGTTGTTATTGGATAAGACGAAAAACAGACCCTTAAAAACATCCCAAAGAAGAAAAAAAATCATTAAAAATTTGTACATTCAGCGTATAACGCGCAGGGCTAAACTTTCAGGCTTTTTCTATGTGAAAAAATCCGCGCTATACGCCGAAAATTACGGTATTTATTTTTCGACAGAAACCTACCTCTTGTTTGATTTACATTGTTTTTGAATTACGCGACCTCTTCAAGAACGCAACACTCGCGTAAATCGAGAGTTACCTGTATACATATATATATCTGCTGTTGTATTCTCTTATGTTTCTTTCCCTTTGTCATGCACAGACTCATTATTTCATTTAGTCTTTATTCCTTTGCTTTAAACAATACATACATAGAGCAAGCAATTATGGATTCTTCTTTTTTTTTTTTTTTTGGAAATATTTGTTGTTCACTTAATCACTCAATTACTCCTTAAGAAAATATGGATTAGCCACACACACACACACACACACACACACACACACACACACACACACACACACACACACACACACACACACACACACACTTACATTGCTTCCCATCCACCCCAACACACGTCTATTCTTCACTTAAGCCCAAAAAATAAAAATAATGACTAGCCATACACACACACACACACACACACACACACACACACACACACACACACACACACACACACACACGTCTTTTCAAATCACATTCAACAAAGCACTTAAAATGATATGATAATGAATGGTGATTGATGAAAATGAGGATGAGGAGAAAGAGGAGGACAAGTAACCAACGGAACGTGCACCTGTACGCTGGCGCATTCATAAGGTTTTTAGGGGGATATTCATAAGGTTTTGTTGGTGAGAGAACCGGGTAGGACACGAAGTAATGGGTTTAAACTGGATAAATTCAGATTCAACAGGGACATAGGCAAAAATTGGTTTACTAACAGGGTGGTGGATGAGTGGAACAGGCTTAGTAGTCATGTGGTGAGTGCCAATACAATTGTCACATTTAAAAATAGATAACATAAATTCATGGACAGCGATATTTGGTGGGGTTAGATACACAGAACCTTAGGTTCAAAGGAGCTGCCTTGTACAGGCCTACCGGCCTCTTGCAGACTCCTACGTTCTTATGTTCTTATGTTCTTAATAGGAAGAGGAAGAGGAGGAGGAGCATGAGGAGATTTAATGGGGAGTGTGATAATAGTGGATACAGTAATGTATATGATGATGATTAGGAGGAGGAGGAGGAGGAGGATGGTGGAGATATTGAACAAGATGATAATGCTGATATACACTTGACAAATCAATACAAAGCCATATTATTAACACCACACAACTTTAAACAACTAATGTCCCTGTTATTGGACTCAATAACCGCATTAGTAAATTTGCAGACGACACAAAGATTGGCAACTCGGTTCTCACTGACGAAGACAGGCAAAGCCTCCAAGAGGATTTGCACAAAATTTCAGCTTGGTCGGATAGATGGGAGATGCCCTTTAACGTAGACAAGTGCCAGGTCCTTCAAGTTGGAACGAGGAATAAGAAGTTCGAATACGAAATGCGCGGCGTTAAACTCAAAAGCGTTCAATGCGTCAAAGACTTGGGGGTCAAAATCGCGTCAAACCTCAAATTCTCACAGCAATGCATCGATGCAGCAAATAAAGCGAACAGAATGTTGGGCTTCATTAAAAGAAACTTTGTATTCAAGAATAAAGATGTAATACTCCCGCTCTACAACAGTTTAGTCAGACCCCACTTGGAATATGCGGTACAGTTTTGGTCTCCCCACCATGCAAAGGATATTGCTAAATTAGAAGGTGTTCAGCGTCGGGCAACGAAAATTATCCCTTCCTTGCGCAACAAATCCTACGAAGAAAGGCTTTCTACCCTTAACATGTTCTCTCTTGAGAAACGTCGCCTCCGAGGAAAACTGATCGAATGTTTTAAAATACTTAATGGTTTCACGAATGTAGACAGATCAACATTGTTTATGATCGATGACACTTTGCGCACGAGGAACAATGGCGTAAAACTCAGATGTAGACAAGTAAATTCAGACTGCACCAAATTTTTCTTCACCAACGTTGTAGTGCGAGAATGGAATAAGCTTCCACCGTCAGTGGTCCAGTGTAACACGATTGACTCCTTCAAAAATAAGCTCGACCGTCACTTCCTTCAACTTAATATCAACTAGAGTAGAAATGCAACGTTTTGGAGTCTTCTGATTAATGTAAAATCACTTAGGTTTAAGGACAGACCACCAAGTCTGGACCATGGGGTCTGTGTGGTCTGATTTTCTATGTAAATCTATGTAAATTAAGTGCTTAAAGTTTGCCTCAAGACACTTCAATATATCAAAAGGAGTGTAGGGTATAAGAGGTATCCACAGACTTATTTACAATCCCCTTCTTGTAATTCCTATATAGGAATGCTTAGAATCATCTCATTTGTCAATGTAAAGGAGTATTGGCAGTCATTTTAATTCTCCTCTTCCTTCTTTCTCTATAAAATCATCTCCTTTTCTTTCTCCCCCTATATAAAGGAGTATTTACAATCATCTCCTCCTCCTTCTCTATATATAAAGAAGTACAGTCAAACCTCGGTTTACGAGTGCCTTAGTTTACGAGTGTTTTGATTTACGAGCAATGAAATCTCACAAAAAAAAATCCTTGGTATACGAGCTTCCCGTTCCCCTTTTTTTTTTTTTTTTTTTTTGTCACCACCCCCTGGGTGTGAACACAGGCTATATGAAGGTAGTCAGGGTCAAGCTTGTACGTTCCTTCGAGGAGGGACCACAAACCCTTGCCGGGTGACAACTCATGAAGGGGAGGGGAGGATGTCGATAGACTAACTATCGGCTTACGTCAGCCTAGCTGACCAGGTCAGTCTTTCGACGAGGACTGGCGTGTCTCTTTGTACAAGTAGAAGACGTGAGCGTGGGCTCCCTTTGTTCGCTGCAAGGCGAGAGTGTTCAAAGCAGAAAATACTGGGCTGCCACCTTGATCTAAAACAAATAAGGAACGCAGCATTCCATTCTTCAATACAGAACGAATCAATATTTTAAGGAACGGATAGCAACACTAAAATTTCACCGGCCTTCCATGACAGACAGCCGCTGCCCGCTGTTGTTGAAAGCAAGAGGAAGGGAGGAGAGACGTTACGACGCGTATTAAACACGTACATTTCAGGACGACCCTTGACAAAGATAATTTTTTGGACTGGTTTTGTGGTTCACCGAAAAATGCGCTCACTACATTTTTAAAATACTGAATTTTATCTGCTTAACCATTCAGACAGGCAAATACGAAACAAATTCCGTATTTTAAGGAAATGGTGGGAAGTTTGCAACTATAAGGCGTCATCTGGCAATATATGGCCTTTTTGAACGACCCACCATTCTTGAGACTGTTTTTCACCTCCCTCCTGTAATCCGTCAGCGCTCTTTCTTGTCCATATGATTGGATGAACCAAAACTATTTCTCATTTTGTCACTCATCAAGAACACACGTTAATTTAGTCACAGTTACGGGATCTACAGTTAATTATAAGAGTACAGTAAAACCTTTATAACTCGGCATGATAGGGGCTCCCAGCTTTGCCGAGTTATTCGATATTCCGAGTTAAACAAATCCGTTATTCCCCTTCCCCCCTGTTGCATATAGTCAAAATGTTGTAAACACTACAGTACACAGCAGCAGTAAAAGCTTAAATTAATACATACAAATGAAAGGGCTGCTGTAGTCTATGTAGTCCGAGCAGACAACACGTGGGTGTTTGAGGAACAACCAGGGAGAGTGAGGGTACATGTCTTTAATACAGGAATAGCATGGGGAAGCCTTGACGAGTGTAAACCATGAGATATGGAGATAATTCGGCAGCATACGGAGATAAATCAGAGAGTGCTGGAGAGTGAGATCAGGTGGATACACTTTCTAAAAGAATGTGGGTGAGGCATGTGGTTGCATTGCGGAGTTATATAAGATATATGAAGTTTCCAGTTCGTGGTAGTTTGATTCTTCTTCTGTACCATGAACGTGAAAAAAAAGCTCATAAAAACCTGATAAATATCCTTGCTGGTCTTTGGAAATTGTTGACATGAGAGGTGGAAGTGTCTGAGAATATTGATCTTAATTACTGGGTCTGGAGTGCTTTCTCATGCGTTTCATGACATGCAGTTGTCGTGTGGAGGTGTGGTAAAGTGGAATTTGAGTGGCATTATAAACAGTAGCTACAATTACAGTGGTACAATTAAATGGCATCTTCCACACCAATATTACATGAGCTATTTGGTAACCACAGCTAACACTCAGACGCAAGACACAGACATACGTTGGCAGTTTATGTCAGGCTTAGAAGGTAATGAGTTGCACATCAAATTTAAGTAATATGCTAATTCTTGTAACAAACCTCATACAAAAGTAAAAATCTGTCCGTTCTTAGTCAGTAATAAAAAGACTAAAAACTTAACAACATCTCAAAATGAAGAAAAAATATGAAAAAAAGACAGCAGCTCTCATACAAACCTTATACAAAATTTTGAATAGAACTGCATATTATTTTTTTTTTCACTTCTGGTTAATAATAAAAGCCTCAGAAGTTAATTATACACAAAACCAACTAGTCAAATTTCATACAAACTTATTTACAAGACTTTGAATATGCAGACTGATATTGCTACACTTAACAAACCCTGTGCGTAAAATTTCTTTCAATTTCAAGTTAATGTAAAACGACTCGGAACTTGCTTATATATAAAATCAACAAATAAACTCTCATACAAACTTTATACGCAAGACTTTGAATATGTAGACTGATATTTCTACATCTAACAAACTCACTACATAACATTTCCGTCAGTTTCGTTAATATAAAAAGACTCGGAACTTAATCATATACAAAACCGACACTCAAGCTCTTATACGAACTTTATATACAAGACTCTGGATATGTAGCATTATATTTATACTCTTAACAGACCTACTATATAACATTTCTTTCAATTTCTAGTTAATATAAAAAGACTCAGAAGTCACTTATATACAAAATTAACAAGCCAATTCTCATGCAAACTTTATATACAAAACTTTGAATATGCAGACTAACCTTTATATACACTTAACAAACCCATTATATAACATTTTTCCAATTTCTAGTTCATAAAAAAAAAATCTCAGAACTTCCATGACTAAAAAACATCTCAAATACAAACAATCTAATTCTCTCATACACACCTTATACAAAACTAAAAACATATATACAACAAACACAACAATGCATGCAACAAGAGCCACAGCGTAGGAGAGTGTGGCCAGCTCCATTACACGCGCCACGCTGTTACCAAAAGAGCCGTGCGAAATCCAAATTCATTTTTTTTTTTACAACAAAGGAGACAGCTCAAGGGCACAAAAAAAAAGTAAACAATAATAAATAAAAAAAAGCCCGCTACTCGCTGCTCACAAAAAGAATCCAAAGAGGTGGCCGAAAGAGAGATGCTGATGAGGTGGCTGAAAGAGAGATGCTGATACAATAGAGTTTTTTGAGGCTCTAAGTACTTCTTCAAGGGCCTGACCATACCTAGGACATACTGGCCACATGCTCCTATTCTACAGCTACACAAGCACACCATGGTCCCTCTTGTTAAGGCAGATGTGCATAGGAACGTTATTCATTTGGCACGAGTCAGACTAGTCAACAGGAACGTTTCGTGTTGTGGGGGAGTTTTCCACCTCTCGAAGCACATGAGAAATTGATCTGTTTCAAAGAATAAATCTTTTTAACTTTGCACTATACTGTGTCTTTAAATCTGTGTTGTTTGTTCCTGGCACTGGCAAGGCTGTGGACAGGCTGTGAGGGTGCCAAGGCTGCTGTGAAGAGTGCCAAGGCTGCTGGGAAGGGTGCCAAGGGAGATAAGGGCAGAGGCTTTGCACATATTCCTGAAGGCTGTGGTGCCAAATTGTGAGGTCTGGCACTGATAAAGGCACTATGCTGGCAGGGATGTGGACAAGCTCTGAACAGGCTGAGGACATGTTGTGGAGGGGTGACACTTATGCCCATATTCTCCAACATTTTGAGGTATAAGGCTTTGGTAGAGGTTGTGTTAGTATTTCCATAGGTAGTGTTACGAGCCTAGTGATAGTCTGGCAAGGTTTCTGCACCATTAACATGTAGTAACACTCATGAGAACTCGACTAATCTCCTTTATGGCCTTGGAAATGGTTGTTGTGAGAGCCAAGAGCATGTGAGAATCCAGGCCATAGACTCAGCCAAATGGACCGCTGGCAGACTATTTATTAAGGTTCAGTTGGACGAGAATTCACAGTTGAGACTCCGAGGAACAACGTAGTCCAAGAAGCCGTCCTGGTGGGGAGAAAGTGGTATTATTATCATTATTATTACTATTATTATTATCGTTATTATTTTTTACATCATTATTATTATTATATATAATTGGTCTGTAGCACTGGTAGGGTTTATACAAGTCTTTATACAAGTACATATGTAATGCCTTTAGTTGTTGACTTACTTATTTATTCATTTATTTTATTTCACATTAGTGAAGGGAAATAAATGTCTCCTCTTTCTTATCTATTCTTCCCCTCAATTTTATTTACCAAGTCCTCTCTTACTTACCAATTCCTCTCCTACTTACTTATTCCTCTCTCACTTATCTACTCTTACTTACTTATTCCTTATTTATCTCTCTTACTCGCCTTTTAGTAATTTATTCTATCTTATTTTTTATTTTATCATGTGCCTACTTCCAATGACTGTCAGGAAACACAGGTCTCCCTCAGTGGCACACTCACGTAGGTCGGCGGACAGTTGATGCGCGCGTACCACTCCATGCTGTACAGACACATGAGGATGCCCGTGCCCAGGATCAGCGTCACCCACAGGAAGATGTTGAACTTGCGCGCCTTGGTGTTGACGAACATGAAGGCCACTGTGCAGGAGGAGAAGGAGGGAGAGGAAGAGAGTTCAATGTCTTGAGATTATATAGTTTTTTTTTATTATTATTTTTCTTTATTTACAGCAAAGGAAGCAGTTCAAAGGCTAAAACTAAGAAGCCTACTAGGCACTGTTCCTGTAAAAGAAAATAGAGCAAAGTGACTAGAGGAGAGGGTCAATTTTTGTTTTTGTGTGTGTCTAATTCAGAGAGGTCATCATCTTGGGCAACTGTGTGGTCATCTCGAGCAAGAGAAATACCAATGAAAAAAAAAAGCCACTAGTATTTGTGTTGTATGGGCATGTTCAGCAGTTTCAATATAACAAAAACAAAAACAAAAACATATGGTCCCCCCAAGTGAGAAAAATGAGAAAAAACCACCCCTCACACAAACCATTTCATAATATATGTCAAAGCATTTGTGATCATATTATGTATCATCTATTTTGGGGGGTTTAAATCATGGCACAAATTTGTCCCGTCGCTGCTACGTGGTAAAGCCACAAATTTGGCCCGTCGCTGCTACCGGGTAAATAAAACCTTCTTCATTTAAAATTATATTCTCTCAGGCTACGAGTCGCTTTGGAAAATGTTCAGTGAAGCCAGGCTGGGAAGTCCTGACTCAAGGACTGATGCAACAAAGATGAGTACCGAAGCCATGTGCAGCTGCAGCGTGTGCCCCCAAGCTCTACCTTCACCAGCTACCACTCACCGCCAAATCCCCCGAACATGACAAGCAGGACTGGGTAGAAGAACCTGAAGGCGAAGGCGAGGATGTACTCATGCACCACCGAGGAGATGAAAAACACCACCAGCATGGGGAGGCAGCGCAGGCGGATGCAGCCCTCGCCTTGACGCCTCTGTGGGGTGATGTAAAGCAAATGAGATGCTGGGAAAGGGAAAGGCAAGGAGGAAAGTGATGTTCAGTAAAGTTGCTTGGGCTGTGTTGTTTACTAGTGCAAGGATAAGGGGAATTTAATACTGACGGCCAGTTCTGACTCCTTTACATATCTTTTAAATCCCGTATTCTCAGATGCTTTTGGCTCTCACAACAAGTATTTTCCAAGGTCACAAAGGAGGTTAGTCGGGTTCTCATGAGTGGTTTTCATGTTCATGGTGCAGAAGCCTTGTCAAACTATCACTAGGCTCATGAAATATCCCATGGAAATACTAATACAACAACCTCTCCCAAAGCCTTACCAACTGTGGGTGTGAGCCCTGAAATTTTGGAGACTGTGGGCCTAAGAAATGAAAGAATGAAGGATGAATTGAGTGTAAAAATGAAGTCTCGTTGAATCATGGTACAAGAGTGAGTAAGTGAGTGAATAAGTAAGGTGAATAAAAGTGAATGAGAGCAAGATGGATAAGCTGGAGGTGAATAAAAAGAGTGAAGGTGTGAAGAAATGAAGGATGAAATGAGTGAAAAAATGAAGTCTTGTTGAATCATGGTACAGGAGTGAGTGAGTGAATAAGTACGGTGAATAAAAGTGAATGATAAGTTTGAGGTGAATAAAAAGAGTGAAGGTGTGAAGAAATGAAGGATGAAATGAGTGAAAAAATGAAGTCTCGTTGAATCATGGTACAGGAGTGAGTGTACGGTGAATAAAAGTGAATGAGAGCAAGGTGGATAAGTTAGAGGTGAATAGATAAAGGGATGGTGTGAAGATAATCCATGTGCTTCCTTCCCCTCACCTGCCAGTTGACAATATCACGGTACACATACTCGTAGAGCCAGTCATGCACCACACAGTTCCACGTCCGGTAGAAGCGTGCGTAGGAGGTCGAGTTCCACCAGTCCTGTCGGGAAGGAAGAACACACACACAACATTCAATAGTTCATATCATCACTATTACCACACACACACACACTGCTGTCCACCACCATTGCCAGATTATCGTACTCAGAGCATTGTATTTACTGGTTTCTGAAGCCTAACTATTGCCAAGAAACACCAGGAATTAACTAGTTTAACAACAATTATAAGTGAATCTCCTTATTGGGGTCCACGAGACAGTTTTGGGGCCGGAAGACGTAAATTTAAGAGGATAAGTAAGACAATCTGGCACCGTTGCTGTCCACCCACCCACCTTATCTTAATATCATCACTATTATACTGATGATTTTTATGTGAATTTCATCTGATAATAAATGAAAGAACTTGATATACTCGAGTGTTGATGCTTGAATACAGTATGCTGCCACCACCCGATATATCTGGGAGCTGGACTTAACTGGGGAGGAATGGATGCAGGGTTAAATTAAATGAGGCATACAAGGATGGGGTGTAAGGAACAGAGCCATTTTTTTCTAGTCTGCACTGGGAAAGTCAAGCTACACATCACAGGAAGAACAAGATATAAGTTGGAAGGGAGACGCAACCCTCGGTACACCAAATACAAGGTCATGTTCCCCCTGCACCATGTTTCTTAATTGTTCTTCCGTTCCTTCACCCTCCATATCCTGTCTCCTACTTCTACTAACCTCAAACCTTCCGTATGTGTCGCCTAACATTTTTTTTACAGCAGAGGAGTCAGTTCAAGGGCATAAAAAAGGTAACAAATGTGAAAAAAAAGCCTGCTACTCACTGCTCCTATAAAGAGTTAAAGGAGTGGCTGCCCTTCCCAATGCAAACTAGAAAAAAAATGGCTTGTCCCTAACACCCCTTCCACCCTGGACACCTCATATGGTCTGAACTTATAAAACTGATATGAATTTTCTGGCATTACGCACACAGACAGACACACACGCCCCCTCACCTTATAGAACATGCGGTCGGCGAACCTCATCATCTCTGCGAAGGCGTTGAGCCAGGCGTGCAGGATGGCGAAGAAGCTGCAGAGGAGCACAAGTGAGCCCGGAAACATGCAGGAGAACATCCCCACCAGCAGCGTAGTCTGGGGGTGAGGAGGGAAAGGTGTGACAGGGAAGGAGAGGGGGAGTACAAAGGGGGAGGGAGGCTGTGTATGGGAGGGGGAGGGTAAAGTGAAGGGAAGGGAGTGTGTGCGTCTCCCTTCTTTGTTCCAGTGTCGTCAAGTCCATCTCCTTCATTGTCGTCAAGTCCATTTCCTTCAGTGTCATCAAGTTCATCTCCTTCAGTGTTGTCAAGTCCATCTCCTTCATTGTCGTCAAGTCCATCTTCTTCATTGTCATCAAGTCCATCTCCTTCAGTGTTGTCAAGTCCATCTCCTTCAGTGTCGTCAAGTCCATCTCCTTCATTGTCGTCAAGTCCATCTCCTTCAGTGTTGTCAAGTCCATCTCCTTCAGTGTCGTCAAGTCCATCTCCTTCATTGTCGTCAAGTCCATCTCCTTCAGTGTTGTCAAGTCCATCTCCTTCAGTGTCGTCAAGTCCATCTCCTTCAGTGTCGTCAAGTCCATCTCCTTCAGTGTCGTCAAGTCCATCTCCTTCAGTGTCGTCAAGTCCATCTCCTTCAGTGTCGTCAAGTCCATCTCCTTCAGTGTCGTCAAGTCCATCTCCTTCAGTGTCGTCAAGTCCATCTTCAATCTGTCTTCATACATCATATTCAAGAGTTCAGGGACCATTTTAGTTGCAATTCTCTGTATCCTTACCAGCTTTCAGATATCCCTTTTTTTGTGTGTGTGTGTGAAGGGAGTGTGCGTGAGAAGGTAAACAGACAGAAGGAAGAGGTAAATTAATGGAGAAAATACAGATAATTAACCCCTTGACTACGGATTTCCTACAGTCAGACCTCACTAAGCTACAGGAATGGAACAAAAAGTGTCTGCTACAATTCTATGAAGAGAAATGTAAAGTCCTGCACCTTGGGAGGGGATATCCAGCACACCAATACCACATGGGAAACACTCCACTATCCACCACAGAGGCAGAGAAAGATATGGAGTATAGTTACAAGGCTACATGCAGTGAAAGGCAAATCCGTGCCAATCGCAGCGGACGGGTTAAAGAAACAGACAATGAGGAGGTTATAGTCGAGGGGAGTGTGAGTGAGTGTGAGAGTAAACAACCACAGGACGCAGGCAAGTAAATGAGAAAACAAACAGAGAAATGAAAAAGAAAACAGGCTGATAGGGAAACACAAAGAAATGGGAGAAAACAAACAGATGAATGAAAAAGAAAACAGGCTGATAGGGAAACACAAAGAAATGGGAGAAAACAAACAGAGAAATGAAAATAAGACAGGTTGATTGGGAAGAAGGTCCGGTAAGTAAATGAAAAAAAATAGATATAAATTGAGAAAGAGAGACATGTTAATGGAAAAAAAGACAAATTGAGGAAGCAGAGATAAATAGGGAATCACACAGGTAAATAGGGAAGTAAATATTAAATAAAAAAAGTGAAAAATATGATAAATGCTTGAAAATAAAGCAAGAATGGAAAGTAGAGAGAAGGAATAGGGACAGGAATGAAAGAGAGAAAGAAATATAGATGGATAAATGGATAAAAGAAAGGAAGAAGTAGAAGACAATCACTAGGCCGTCTCCCTCACCCCGTTGAAGGACTCCCGGCCAAACCTCTGGAAGACCGGGACACAGAACCGCACGAAGAGGAAGTGAATATAGAAGAGGCAGCCAACGACCTGACCCAAGTCGTTCAACACCTTCTGCCAGTCACAGCTCTCGTTCCTGTGGGGGGAAGTGAAGGGGGGTGAGGGGAGGGGAGGGGAGGGGAAAGAAGGGGAGGGGAAGGGAGGGGCAGTGAGGAAAAGGAAGGGGAGGGAAGGAAAGGGAGAAGTGAGGGAATGAAAGGGGAGGGGAGGGAAGGGATGGTGAAGGGGAAGGGAAGGGGAGGGAAGGGATGGTGAGGGAGAGGGAGAAGGGAGGTATGGGACAACACACACACACACACACACACACACACACACACACACACTTAGTGAGGATGTAGCATTGGCGAAGTGTGTGCAAAACTTTAAGGAAAAACTGGACAATTACAGATTTGGAGATGGGACCACACGAGCATAAGCCCAGGCCCTGTAAAATTACAACTAGGTAAATACACACACACTCACACACACACATGATTGTAATAAACTGCAGGAAGATTTAAATGAGATTCATGAATGGAGTAAAGAGTGGGAAATGGTAAGAGTAAAAATAGACCAAGTGGAGTGTATAAGATGGGAGGGACAATCATTGACAGTGTGAGGGAAGAAAAAGACTTAGGATTTATAATACAAGACACGCTGATGCCTGAGAAGCACATAAACAAGATATTCAGAGAAACATACAGTCTGCTGCAAAATATTAGAGTGTCATTTCACTGCTTGGATGGGGACATGATGAAGAAAATAATTACAACACCGATTAGACCAAGGTTAGAGTATGTGACAGTTGTTTGGTCACCACACAAGAAAAAGGACATAAGGAAACTTGAAAGGATTCAAAGGATTGCAACTAAGATGGCACCAGAACTATCAAGCCTGTCATAGAAGACTAGATTAAGAGGAAGTGGGCCTACCAACACTGGAAGAAAGAAGAGAAAGAGGAGACCTGTTAACGTTGTACAGGAATATGAGTGGAATGGACGTGTTGGATAAAAATTATAGAATCAAGATGGAAGGAAAGAGGGAACTGAGAGGACGCAGCAAGAAAGTGAGAAAGAGGACTTGTTGAAAGGCATAAAGAAGTACAGTTTTCCACAGGAGTGTGGATACATGGAATGGACTAAGCAAATACATGGTTGAAGTGGGCAGTGTCCATAAAATGAAGGAAAAATTGGACAAATACAGATTGGAAGACAGGACTGACCTAGCATGAGCTCAGGCCCTGTATACTACAAATAGGTAAATACACACACACAAACACACACACACACACCTTGGATACTCGTCCCTGTAGACCAGCGTGGGGGCGAAGAGGAAGTAGAGGTAGTGGGAGAAGTCTGGGCAGAGGATCGAGGTGTTTTGGCCATTACTTGAGGTGTCGTCATTCTTCTTGTAGCTCCGCGCCCGCCCTGAATTACTCCGCACAAATGCCCAGGTCTTCATGAACATGCGGACCTGAGGGAGGGAGGCGAAGGAGGAAGAATATCAGGAAGAGGGACAGAGAAAGATAAGAAAGGAATGGAGATTAGGGAGGAAGAATATCAGGAAGAGGGACAGAGAAATATAAGAAAGGAATGGAGATTAGGGAGGAAGAATATCAGGAAGAGGGACAGAGAAATATAAGAAAGGAATGGAGATTAGGGAGGAAGAATATCAGGAAGAGGGACAGAGAAAGATAAGAAAAGAATGGAGATTAGGGAGGAAGAATATCATAAAGAATGACAAAGAAATAGAAAAATAGGAGACTGCGTTAAGTCTTTGGGTGATGCAAACTTGAGGGAGGGAAGTGGGGGGTGAATTACAGAAGACAGAGGAGTGAGGAAATAGAAGAGAAATGGAGGAAGAAGAATATCAGACAGAGGGAAAAAAAATAGGAAAGAAGAAGAGGGAGAAAAGGAAGGAGGGAGGTGGAGAAAGAATGCAAAGAAAGTCAGGCAGAAGGACAAAGAAAGGAGGAAAACGGAGGAAGAATGACAGACAGAGAAATAAGGAAACAGGAGAGAAATGAAAGGATAAGAATATTAGGTAGAGGCAGAATGAAACGGGAAGGAAATAAAGAAGGAAGAATGGAAAGAATGTGAAATGGGAAGGAAGTGGAGAAAGAACAGAAGAATTAAAAATAAAAAAATAGGAGGAGAGCAAAAGAATAATGAAAGAAGACAGAGGGACAAGAAAACAGAAGGAAGGAAGAATATGAAAGAAGAAGAACATGATATAGCAAGGATGGGAAGGAAGGAAAGAAGGAAGGAAGGAAGGACGGTGAGGGGAAGGGATGGTGAGAGAATGTGAGGGTAAGGGAAGGGGGAGGAAAAAATGAGGATCGAGAGTGATGGTGAGGAAAGAAAGGGGGGAATGAGATAGAAGGGAAATGGAGGAGAAATGACAATGAACAATATGTGGGTTTAATCAGCTGGTGTTTTACTTTTTTGAATGGTGAATGAAGAAGTTTGTCGAGAGGGAAACAAAAACAATAATGCAGACAAACAACACAGCCTATAAAACACAAAAAGGCAAAAAAAAAAAATGAAAAAAAACCTCAAACCGAAAAAAGAATCAAGTAGAACAAAAAAACTTTAAAAAATGAAAAAAAGTACAGAAAAAATAAACAGAAAAATAGTAAAATAAATCACAAAAAAATTAACTAAAAAATAATAAAAAAAATCACAGAACAAATGTAAACTGAAAAAAAATCACAAAAAACTGAAATATATGAACTAAAAAAAAAAAAAAAAAACTGAAAAATAATAGAACAAAAAATCACAAAACAAAAATAAATTGAAGAAAAAAATCAAAAAATAAACTGAAAAATAATAAACAACAAAAAATCACAAAACAAAAATAAATTGAAGAAAAAAATCAAAAAATAAACTGAAAAATAATAAACAACAAAAAATCACAAAACAAAAATAAACTGAAGAAAAAAATCACACAAAAAAAATAATACATATAAACAAAAATCACACAACACAAAAAAACACTGAAAATAACAAAAAAAAAGCAGAAAATAAACCGAAAACAAAAAACAAGAAACATATTGAAAAATAACAACAAAAAAATCAAACAGGAAACAAACAAAAAACAACAACAAAAAATAAACAAAAAAAAAAAATCACAGAAAACAAAACAAAAAATGAAAAACACACACACACACACACACACACACACACACACACACACACACACACACACACACACACACCCGAACCCACACCCCCCCCCCCCCCACACCTACACCCACACCCACACCCACTAAAAAAAAAAAAAAAAGATCCCAGAGCAAAAAAATAAAAATAAAATAAAATAAAATAAATAAATAAAGCCCCAATCCCCCATTCCCCCGTTACCTGCTCACAGAGGACGATGAAGGAGGAGGCCGTGGGGAGGTCATAGTACAGCAGGGACTGGAGGGGCAGGTACATGAACAGACACAGGTAGATCACGTACAGCACGCCGGCAACCACGTCGTACAGCACTGTAGGGGAAGTTGTTGTTGTTGTTGGTGGTGGTGGTGGTAGTGGGAGTAGTGGGAGTAAGAGTAGAGGAGGAGGAGGACGAGAAGGAGTATAAATAGTAGTAGTAGTAGTAGTAGTAGTAGTAGTAGTAGTAGTAGTAGTAGTAGTAGTAGTAGTAGTAGTAGTAGTAGTAGTAGTAGTAGGCACGAACTCAAAAGAAAAAGAAAAAAAAAATTGCTGGGTTGCGAGAATTTCCCAAAACTCTACGGAGCCAATTTGTCACATTTCATTACTACTACTACTACTACTATTACTACTACTACTATTACTACTACTACTACTACTACATCTACTACTACTACTACTACTATAGTCCGTTTCATTCCGTCTGTCCACTCGCGAACGTGGATGTGGCACCCGCGCATTGTAAGTTCGTGATTGCGTGAAGATCAACTTTATATTTTCAGTGATATATTTGAATGTTTGTGAATACAAAAAAACCTCAAGTCTTCTTATATGAACCGCAAGCATGCCGATTTGCATTGATAAATCTACCATACAAGCACACCAAAGAACAACTTGTATATTAAACAGTATAGTCTGATCATACTCGAACGATTTCTAGCCTCTCAGATACCCATATTTCATCTCATTCAGGTACATAAAGTGACATCCGACTCTTCGAGTGTCTATACATAAGGAATTTTGATGCGTGGCATGTAAATAACATGGGTAGCCTAATACTCGAAATAGCCTAGCATCGCATTCAAGTTATTAATTATTATTTCGATTGTTAACCGTTATTTACATCCAGTTTGAAAAAAACAATAGATCGTTCGAGCATGATGTGACTAAGTTATTTGATACAAGCTTGTCTTTTCGTGTGTTTGTGTGTTAAATTATCGATGCAAGCGACTGAGTTGCTTTTTGTACACAAATATTCAAATATATTATTGAAAAATAAGCCTGAATGTCTATCACAACACTTGATTTTCACGTATTCACGAACTAGAAATGTGCAGGTGACACAGCCATCAAAATTCCCGCTTTGTTGGTGGACAGATGGAACGAAACAGACTATAGTACTACTACTACTACTACTACTACTACTACTGCTGCTACTACTACTGCTACTGCTACTGCTACTACTACTACTATTATTACTACCACTACTACTGCTACTACTACTACTACTACTACTACTATATATTTTTTTTATTTTTTTACCACTACATATAAAAGATACCTCCACCCATGTTTATTTTCCCGACAAATAATCATGGAGGGCTCCATAAATTGGTGGTCATTAGCCCCAACTCTGTTCGCTAGTGACTGTGGCATCCAACCATATCACTAATACTACTTAGCACTAAATCTATGCATAACACCTTATCATCTACTGCGTCTAGATCTCCCTTTTCTTCCCTACTCATGTCGCTCCCGACCCACCCTAATGTCACCCTCCACCACTGTGGCCTCATAGTCCATATTGAAGATGTTGGTGGCCTTTGGGCCAGAGTGTCTTGCGACCCTGAGACATAGGATGGCCGACCTGAGCAGGGAGAACGAGAGGCGACACCTCATCCAGGCGACAACGTGGCTCCTTGGCTGATGCTTCTTTTCTGAGATCAGCTCCGCGAGTCTTGTGTAGAAGCATCGGGCCCTGGGACCCATCCCGCCGGATGTGGTGCTGACGATCGAGGGGGGTGAAGCTGCCCTGATCCACATGTTGGATTCTTTCGCCGCATGCCCTTGTCTTCTCCTGCTCGTTCCTGTGGTGGGCGGCTTCCAGGGGCAGCTCACGGTGACAGGCAGCCATCGGGTCGGATATGCGGATGTCCATGAATGCCCTCTGTCCGCGTTCCCAGAATCCGCGGGCACTTACATCAACCCGTGCCTCATGTGAACTATTGGCCGCCCTGTATTTAAGGTGTTCCCCGTCCAGGGGGAGCAGTGCTGGCTCGGTAGTGACGTCTTGGCATACCTTCCCGAGCATGCTGGCTGTCAGACCCCTCACCTCATCGTGTCGGAAACAGACGAAGCCTCCTTTCTTGCATGTCATGGTGTGAGTGACATCATTCGGTGATCCACATGCACAGAGAGCAGGTAGCCCCTAAATCGGTCAGCCATACCTCAGAGCAACGGCGTTGACAAATTCTTGTTTGTAAAGGCTGAAGCCTTTTTCTCTGGTAGCGACATCAGCCAGTTAGAGGCGCCTGCCTCCTGTGCTGTGTGGAATTTTCCACACATTTCTGTGGACAGGTTGTGTGTTAGACGGTCCAGCTCGTCCTCAACCTTTTCCTCTTTCTCACTCTACTCTCCCTCACCCTCCTCCATTTCCTCTTCTTTCTCTTCCTCCTTACGACTACTTATTATTTACTACTACTACTACTACCAACAACTACGACCATCACCTCACATCAACCCACCCTTCTCACGCCCCTCCACCCCTTACAGTACCTGGCATGGTGTGCCGGTGGTGGGCCCAGTGGTTAAAGGCGAGGTAGATGAGGACGGAGGTGCTGGTGAACATGCACACCCACGTCACGATCACGCGGTCCAGCTTCCCGAAGGCCCACGCGATGGTTGACAAGTCGAGGTTAGGGCTGGGACAAGGGGAGAATGGGATGATTAGGGGTTGAAAGGAAGGGAGAATGGGCTAGGATAGAGAACGGGAAGGGAGAATGGAGTAGGAAAGAGAATGGGAAGAGTGAAGGGAGGATGGGAAGGGTGAAGGGTTGAAAGGAAGGGGTTGCCTTGTATGGAAGGAAGAATGGGGTGTGTTATGTGTTGCAAGGAAGGGAAGATGGGGTGAGATATGTTGAATGGAAGGGAGAATGAGATGGGTTGTTTCTTCCTCCTCTTCCTCCCCCTCCTCCTCCTCCTCCTCCTACTACTACTACTACTACTACTACTGTTATGAAAGGCTAATAAGATTGTTTTTAAGGTTTTACTGCAGGTTATTAATGATTCTTTTTTCCTTTTAGGCGATATATTTATGATGTAACATACAGCTTATCACATGTTAATAAAAAAAAATATTGACGGACTGACTACTACTCTTACTCCTCCTCCTCCTACTACTATGACGATATTACTACCATTACTACTACTACTACTACTATATCTAAGACTACTACTGCTGATTACATGAACTGAAAAAAAAAGAAGAAAACGAATAACAGACTAAAAAAGGAGAAGATAACACATTACTCAAACGCCTAACAATACTAACACTCATACAACAACAACTACAACTAATACTACAACTACTACTAACACTACTACTACCACTACTAACAACAACAAAACAGTTACACCCTCCCCTCTCTCACCTTCCCGTGGTTACAATCTCGTCCAGCACCTTGTTAAAGAATAGGAGGACGAGGATGGCCGCGAAGATGTTGTAAATACTCTCCATGTGGTTGACCGTGAGCAGCTCCTTCAGTAGCGAGGGGCGCGGGGTGAACACGCGGCTGGGTAACGCGCCGCCCGCCTTCCTCGACCTGGGAGATGGAGGGATAGATAGGTAAATAGATAGTGAGAGAGAGAGAGAGAGAGAGAGAGAGAGAGAGAGAGAGAGAGAGAGAGAGAGAGAGAGAGAGAGAGAGAGAGAGAGAGAGAGAGAGAGAGAGAGAGAGAGAGAGAGAGAGAGAGAGAGAGAGAGAGAGAGAGAGAGAGAGAGAGAGAGAGAGCTGTGGAGATCGCAGGGAGGTCAGGGCAGTTACATGAGGACGAGGATGAGGAGGGGGAGGAGGTGAGGCATCCTGACACTGGCAAGTTCTCCTCTCCGAATTCCTCGAGCCTCTTCTCCACCAATTGACCCAGCTCGCTCTCCAGGCTTTTATGCAACTCCTGAGATATAGATAGATAGATAGATAGACAGATAGATAGAAAGATACATAGATAGATAGATAGATACATTGATAGATAGATAGATACATGGATAGATAGATAGATAGATAGATAGACAGATAGATAGATAGACAGATACATAGATAGATAGAAAGATACAGATAGATAGATAGATACAGATAGATAGATATATGAATACTTAGATACAAATATATATATATATATATATATATATATATATATATATATATATATATATATATATATATATATATGTATGTATATATATAAATAGAGATAGATATACAGATAGGTAGATATACGGACATATAGATAGATATGTAAATAGACAACTAGAAATAGAAGGGGAGAGAGAGAGAGAGAGAGAGAGAGAGAGAGAGAGAGAGAGAGAGAGAGAGAGAGAGAGAGAGAGAGAGAGAGAGAGAGAGAGAGAGAGAGAGAGAGAGAGAGAGAGAGAGAGAGAGAGAGAGAGAGAGAGAGAGAGAGAGAGAGAGAGAGAGAGAGAGAGAGAGAGAGAGAGAGAGAGAGAGAGAGAGAGAGAGAGAGAGAGAGAGAGAGAGAGAGAGAGAGAGAGAGAGAGAGAGAGAAACACCGCCGGGACGTCTCAGCACTGGTGGTGTGCCACAAAGCCCAGGTGTAGGGGGTTCCCCACCTCAGCACCTTGAGGCTTCCTCCACGCGCTGCCCAGAGGCTCACCCGGACTGCACTCTCCAGTGACCAGCTTGTGGAGGTGCCTCAATCCCACTCCAGACAGCACCAGCGCACCTATACAGCCAGGACCACACGCCTGTGGAACATGTTCACGGCAGCCACTCCCCAAGTGGAGAACATGAACACACAGCAGGTGAAACTGGCTGCTCACAGGTGGCGTGAAGGATACCCAAGTGCGCTAGTGGTACACACGTAAAGTGACAAAGTGACACAAACACAAATTGTTTATCCATGTTTTTCTATCATTTTTGTATTTTGTATTTGTATGTTGTACGTGTGTGAAACAGTGGACAATTAATTTTGTCCCATACACAGGCTCTTCAAATAGTTACACCTAAAAAGTGTAATTTTGAGCCTCCTTCTGTACTGAAATATTATGTTTCAATAAAAGAGAGAGAGAGAGAGAGAGAGAGAGAGAGAGAGAGAGAGAGAGAGAGAGAGAGAGAGAGAGAGAGAGAGAGAGAGAGAGAGAGAGAGAGAGAGAGAGAGAGAGAGAGAGAGAGAGAGAGAGAGAGAGAGAGAGAGAGAGAGAGAGAGAGAGAGAGAGAGAGAGAGAGAGAGAGAGAGAGAGAGAACAGGTGTGTGTCACGGCGGGTCACGGATATAATTATCTCAGGGATATTTGTTCATTTCCTGGACAACAACAACAACAATAATAATAATAATAATAATAATAATAATAATAATAATAATAATAATAATAATAATAAATAGACGCATAGCACTCAGAGAGTGCACACCTCCGACAAAGATCGTCCTGAAAATTGATATGGGCATCAACTGTGATCCTATGCATCATAATACAATTTGTTTCGAAATTTGATGAAATAAATTTTTTTGGAAATTTTGACCTTGGGCGAACTTTTTGAGATCAAGGTCAAAGCGCAAGGTCAAGGCAATGCAAGGTGCATCATATGGAAGCATTTGTTTCGAAATTTGATGAAATTCTATTTTTTTTTAAACATTGACCTTGGGCGAACTTTTCGAGGTATAGGTCAAAGGTCAATGTCAAGGCCATGCAAGGTGCGTCTTTCCATGAGCTAAAATATGAACCAAGTCTGGAGTCTCTACGATAAAGAGAACCTTGACCTTTGACCTTTGACATAAATTTTTTTTTAATGGGTTCTATTCTGGATGAACACGAAGCTTCCCTGAAAAAATTAGTTGAGATGTCCGCAAAATTGTGAACAGGAGACTGTTAACGAACGAACAAACTAACGAACTAATAAACATACTGACCGGACCGAAAATATAACCTCCTCCAACTTCGTAAACCCGCTTAAGTTGGACCCGAATAAGCCGGATATCGGATAAGTCGGACACTTTCAGGATTTTTTTATTTATTTTTTTTTTTTATTTTATTTTTTTTTTTTTACGTTCTATCCCGAGTGCACCGGTAGGCATTTTTTGCCCTTTGATTGAGTGATTTTAAGCCACTCAGCTTATATACTGGCTAAAATACCCCTGATAGCTCTTAAGGCGGACACACACTATACGATGCGGCCTGTCCGGCGGCGGAAAGTGGGCGGAGCATCGTCGGCCGGATGAAGCATTCACACTATGAGGCGGCCTCACGGAATACCGGGCGGCGGCCGTCACTCTGAGCCCCACCGCCGCAGCGACGACAACAACATGGAGCCGCTCAGCGACGTGTTCCTGGCTGCAGGCGCAGTGTTTTTATGTTTTATGTTCCACAAACATGGATGGCCCTTGTACAGACCAATAAAACTGATCCAAAAGTCTTTATCTATCCAGAC
>NW_026111583.1:0-87500 GCF_024679095.1 Eriocheir sinensis | reverse complement strand
AGAGCAACAAGGAACAAAATTAAAAATAAAAATAAAGAAAGAATGAAGCAGTAAAAAACAAAACAAGAAAATAAAGAAAAAAACTATAAAAGTATATGTATAGGAATAAAGAATGAATGAATAAACACGTAAATATAAACAAGTAAACAAACAAACAAATATATGAATAAAACTGCAGCGAGAAAATTCTCAGGTGTTACACAGAGGGAGGGAAGGAGGGAGGGAAGGAGGGAGGGAGGGAAGGAAGGGAGGGAGGGAAGGAAGGGAGGGAAGGGGAGGAAGGGGAAGAGAAGGAAAGGGAAGGGAAGGAAGGAAGGGGAGGAAGGGAAGGGAAGGAAAGGAAGGAAAGAAAGGAAGGGAAGGGAAGGAAGGAAGGAAGGAAGGGAAGGGGAAGGGAAGGGAAGGGAAGGAAGGGAAGGAAGGGGAGGAAGGGGAGGGAAGGAAGGGAAGGAAGGGAAGGGAAGGAAGGGAAGGGGATGGGAAGGGAAAGGGGATGGGAAGGTGAAGGAAGGGAGAGAAGGAAGGAAGGAAGGAAGGGGAAGGAAGGGAAGGAAAGAAGGAGAGAAGGAAAGGGAAGGGGATGGGAAGGGAAGGGGATGGGAAGGTGAGGGGAAGGGAAGGGAAGGGATAGAAAGGAAGGGAAGGGAAGGAAGGATGGGAATGGAAGGAAGGAAGGATGGGAAGGAAGGGATGGGAAGGTGAAGGAAGGAAGGAAGGAGAGAAGGAAGGGGAAGGAAGGGAAGGAAGGAAGGGAAGGAAGGAAGGAAGGGAAGGAAGGGGATGGGAAGGAAGGATGGGAAGGTGAAGGGAAGGAAGGAAGGAAGGAAGGAAGGGAGAAGGGAAGGAAGGAAGGAAGGAAGTAAGGAAGGGAAGAGAGCAGGGAAGGAAGGAAGGGAGAAGGGAAGGAAGGAAAGGGAAGGGAAGGATTGAAGGGATGGGAAAGGAAGGTTAGGGGATGGGAAAGGGATGGGAAGGGATGGGAAGGGGATGGAAAGGGAAGGGAAGGGGATGGGAAAGGAAGGGAAGGGAAGGGAAGGATGGGAACGGAATGGAATGGAATGGAAGGAAGGAAGGAAAGGAAGGAAGGAGGAAGGAGGGAAGGGAAGGAAGGAAGGAATGGGATGGGAATGGAATGGAAGGAAGGAAGGGAAGGAAGGAAGGGAGGGAAGGGGATGGGAATGGAAGGGAAGGAAGGAAGGAAGGATGGGATGGGAAGGATGGGAAGGAAGGAAGGAAGGGAAGGAAGGGAAGGAAGGAAGGGGATGGAAAGGAAGGAAGGGAAGGAAGGGAAGGGAAGGTTAGGGGATGGGAAGGGAAGGTTAGGGATGGGAAGGGGATGGAAAGGGAAGGGAAGGGAAGGGTAGGGAAGGGGATAGGAAGGGAATGGGAAGGGGATGGGAAGGGAAGGTTAGGGGATGGGAAGGGGATGGGGAGGGATGGGAAGGGGTTGGAAAGGGAAGGGAAGGGAAGGGAAGGGACGGGACGGGGATGTAGGGGACGGGAAGGGGAGGGAGCGGCAGTTACTCTTATGTAGGCGTCATAATTACGATAAAATATATAAACACAATAAATAAATGCACAGAAGAAATTTCCCCTTATGGTTGTAAGCAGCGGCGCGAATATATATTTTTCCCTTGAGCTGCTTCCTTTACTGCAAAAAAAAGCCTGCTTAATTTGCTCTACTAACTCTCTATCCTACCTCTAAATGAGCTTAGGTTTGGCTATGTGGTCAGCGTGCGGGCGCGGTGAGGACCAAGTGGAGCTCCAGGGGGCAGCATGAGCCAGGCAAGAAGGCACCACTTTAAAGCACTTGCCCCCGACACTAACGGACTGGGTCGACCAACAGGCCTCGTCAGGAAAGCCTACCGGTGCTATAGGCCCAACGTTAAAAATACTATCATTATTATCATTACTATTGTTATTATTAATCCAGACTCATAACTTCCCTGGCTTGACTTCTAACCCACTGCACCAATACGCCATACTATAAAAACAATATACATGACATACTCTGACATAGCGAAGTATCCCATGAATTATTATATCGAGGTCCTTTTCTTGGTATATAAGAAGGGCCGGGAAACGACCTCTCCACGCGGTCACCTGAGTACTCGTGCACCTGTCATTACAAACAGGTGTGTGAGTGTGTACTTGACCGTCTAGCTCAAGAGAGGGAGGTGATAGGCCTATATACGGTGACTTTTACAGTGCATTGAACAGGAGGCTTAAGGAATGTGACGATGGCATGTTCTTAGTGCTGGAGTACTTGAGAGAGAGAGAGAGAGAGAGAGAGAGAGAGAGAGAGAGAGAGAGAGAGAGAGAGAGAGAGAGAGAGAGAGAGAGAGAGAGAGAGAGAGAGAGAGAGAGAGAGAGAGAGAGAGAGAGAGAGAGAGAGAGAGAGAGAGAGAGAGAGAGAGAGAGAGAGAGATACAGAAAAAAAAAAAAAAAAAAAAAAAACATAAAAAAAAAAAAAAAAAAAAAAAAATAAAAAAAAATATAAAAATATATGTATAGGAATAAAGAATGAATGAATAAACACGTAAATATAAACAAGTAAACAAACAAACAAATATATGAATAAAACTGCAGCGAGAAAATTCTCAGGTGTTACACAGAATGGAGGAGGGAGGGGAGAGAAGGAAAGGAAAGGGAAGGGAAGGGAAGAGAAGGAAAGGGAAGGGAAGGGAAGAGAAGGAAAGGGAAGGGAAGGGAAGGGAAGAGAAGGAAAGGGAAGGGAAGGGAAGGGAAGGGAAGAGAAGGAAGAGAAGGAAGGAAGGAAGGAAGGGAAGGAAGAGAAGGAAGGAAGGGAAGGAAGGAAGGGAAGGGAAGGAAGGAAAGAAGGGGAGAAGGAAGGAAGGAAGGAAAGAAGGGGAGAAGGAAAGGAAAGGGAAGGAAGGAAGGAAGGAAGGAAGGAAGGGAAGGGAAGGAAGGAGGGAAGGGAGGAAGGAAGGGGATGGGAATGGAAGGAAGGGAAGGAAGGGAAAGGAAGGGAAGGAAGGAAGGAAGGAAGGAAGGAAGGAAGGAAGGAAGGGGAAGGGAAAGAAGGAAGGAAGGGAAGAAGGGAGGAAGGGAAGGAAGGGAAGGAAGGGAAGGAAGGAAGAGAAGGAAGGGATGGGAAGGGGAAGGGGAATGGAAGGTGAAGGAAGGGAAGGAAGGAGAAGGAAGGGAAGGTAAGGGGAAGGAATGGAAGGGAAGGGAAGGAAGGGAAGGGAAGGGAAGGAAGGGAAGGAAGGAAGGAAGGAAGGGAAGGGAAGGAAGGGATGGGAAAGGTGAAGGAAGGGAAGGGAAGGATAGAAAGGAAGGGAAGGAAGGAAGGAAGGATGGAAGGAAGGAAGGAAGGATGGAAGGAAGGATGGAAGGTGAAGGGAAGGAAGGAAGGAGAGAAGGAAGGAAGGAAGGAAGGGAAGGAAGGAAGGAAGGAAGGAAGGAAGGAAGGGAAGGAAGGATGGGAAGGAAGGATGGAAGGTGAAGGGGAAGGAAAGGAAGTAAGGAAGGAAGGAGAGAAGGGAAGGAAGGAAGGAAGGAAGGAAGGAAGGAAGGAAGGGGATGGGAAGGAAGAGAAGGAAGGAAAGGAAGGAAAGGGAAGGGATTGGAAGGATGGGAAAGGAAGGTTAGGGGATGGGAAAGGATGGGAAGGATGGGAAGGGGATGAAAGGAAGGAAGGGGATGGGAAGGAAGGGAAGGAAGGAAGGAAGGAAGGGGATGGGAATGGAATGGAAGGAAGGAAGGAAAGGGAGGAAGGAGGAAGGGAGGAAGGAAGGAAGGAAGGAAGGATGGAATGGAAGGAATGGAAGGAAGGAAGGAAGGAGGGAATGGGATGGAATGGAAGGAAGGAAGGAAAGGCGGATGGGATGGAAGGGATGGGAAGGAAGGAAGGAAGGAAGGAAGGGCAGGAAGGGGATGGAAAGGAAGGAAGGAAGGAAGGAAAGGGAGGAAGGGAAGGAAGGTTAGGGATGGGAAGGATGGGAAGGGAAGGTTAGGGATGGGTTGGGAAGGGAAGGGAAGGGAAGGGAAGGGTAGGGAAGGGGATAGGAAGGGAATGGGAAGGGGATGGGAAGGGAAGGTTAGGGGATGGGAAGGGGATGGGGAGGGATGGGAAGGGGTTGGAAAGGGAAGGAAAGGGAAGGGAAGGGAAGGGGATGAAGGGGAAGGGAAGGGGAGGGAGCGGCAGTTACTCTTATGTAGGCGTCATAATTACGATAAAATATATAAACACAATAAATAAATGCACAGAAGAAATTTCCCCATATGGTTGTAAGCAGCGGCGCGAATATATATTTTTCCCTTGAGCTGCTTCCTTTACTGCAAAAAAAAGCCTGCTTAATTTGCTCTACTAACTCTCTATCCTACCTCTAAATGAGCTTAGGTTTGGCTATGACATAGCCAAACCTAAGCTATTATTTTTCTATGTATTTTTTTTATTAATTAATTTATATATTTTTCGAGAGCCGTGAATTGAGTCATTGCGAGCCGCCAGCGGCTCGCGAGCCGCGCAATGAATACCACTGGGCTATGTGGTCAGCGTGCGGGCGTGGTGAGGACCAAGTGGAGCTCCAGGGGGTAGCATGAGCCAGGCAAGAAGGCACCACTTTAAAGCACTTGCCCCCGACACTAACGGACTGGGTCGACCAACAGGCCTCGTCAGGAAAGCCTACCGGTGCTATAGGCCCAACGTTAAAAATACTATCATTATTATCATTACTATTGTTATTATTAATCCAGACTCATAACTTCCCTGGCTTGACTTCTAACCCACTGCACCAATACGCCATACTATAAATACACTATACATGACATACTCTGACATAGCGAAGTATCCCATGAATTATTATATCGAGGTCCTTTTCTTGGTATATAAGAAGGGCCGGGAAACGACCTCTCCACGCGGTCACCTGAGTACTCGTGCACCTGTCATTAGAAACAGGTGTGTGAGTGTGTACTTGACCGTCTAGCTCAAGAGAGGGAGGTGATAGGCCTATATACGGTGACTTTTACAGTGCATTGAACAGGAGGCTTAAGGAATGCGACGATGGCATGTTCTTAGTGCTGGAGTACTTGAGAGAGAGAGAGAGAGAGAGAGAGAGAGAGAGAGAGAGAGAGAGAGAGAGAGAGAGAGAGAGAGAGAGAGAGAGAGAGAGAGAGAGAGAGAGAGAGAGAGAGAGAGAGAGAGAGAGAGTATATATCAAAGAAAATAAAGAAATACAAAGAAGGATAAATGGAAAAGGAAGAAAAGAAAGAAACTAAGGCAATGATGAAAAATGAAATTAAAGAGTAAAGAAAGAATGGTGTGTGTGTGTGTGTGTGTGTGTGTGTGTGTGTGTGTGTGTGTGTGTGTGTGTGTGTGTATTTACCTATAGATGTCTTGCTCGTACTGTCCTTCATCCTTATCCGTATTTACTAAACTTACCTTTGAGCTTGTCTGTCTGTCTGTCTGTCTGTCTGTGTGTAATGAAACTCTTGCTTCAGAAGCCTGGACATAACAAAATAAAGATACAAAATACAATAAAGATGAAGCAATGGATGAAAGAGTAAAGATGCCGATCAACTCTTGCATCAGGAAGTTGGACAGCATCATAAAATACACATAAAAGACAATAACCTGAAATAAGAGATGAAAGAATTGAAATATTGCAGAAGTCTTGCTTTAGGAGGATGGACAGCACTTTTTTAAAGAGGAAATTAAACCAGCTCAAGGTCAAGAAACAAAAAATTAAAAAAAGACCGCTATGCAAAACACAATACAATAAAATAAAGATAGAGTAAGGGATGAGAGAATAAAGATATAGGCTAATGCTTGCATAAGGAAGTTGGACAGGGCATAAAAAATTAAGTGAAATATATAATAATAAAGATAATATAAGACGAGATAGAGAGAGAGAGAGAGAGAGAGAGAGAGAGAGAGAGAGAGAGAGAGAGAGAGAGAGAGAGAGAGAGAGAGAGAGAGAGAGAGAGAGAGAGAGAGAGTGCATGGACACACTCACATTACACTCAGAAAATATCACGATACGAGAAAGTCTGATAACGATGGTATTATTTTTTTCCGTACGATAATTGTGACAGGTGATAGGAGGATCCAGAGATAGCGTTCCTTATCTCCGAACTCATCAAGCACTGGTGTCTTTCTCGTGCTTGTATCAGTAGTAGTAGTAGTAGTAGTAGTAGTAGTAGTAATACAGTCCGTTTCATTCCGTTTGTCCACTCGCGAACGTGAGTGTGGCACCTGGGCATTGTTAGTTCGTGATTGCGTGAAGATCAACCTCATATTTTTAGTGATATATTTGAATGTTTGTGTATACAAAAAAAAACCTCAAGCCCTCTTAAGTGAATCGCAAACATGCCGATTTCCAGCCATAGTCTACCATACAAACACACCAAAAAACAACTTGTATATCAAACAGTATAGTCTGATCATACCCGAACGAGCTATAGCCTTTCAGATACCCATATTTCATCTCATTCAGGTACATAAAGTGATATCTGGCTCTGCAAGTGTCTATACATAAGGAGTTTTGATGTGTTGCATGTAACATGGGTAGCCTAAAATGCGAAATAGCCTAGCACCGCATTCAACAGTTATTATGTAGCTACTATTTCATGTTATTTCGATTAATTGTTATTTACATGCAGTAAATTATTAGGATGCCCTTTATTTGCGCTTGCAGAGCCAGACGTCTTTTAATATACCTGAAATAAGCTATTAATTAATTAATTCGAAAAAACATACAGATCGTTCGAGCATGATGTGACTAAGTTATCTGATGCAAGTTTGTTTTCCTCTGTACTTGTATGTCAGATTATCGATGCAAACGGCCGAGTTGTTTTTGTATATATAAATATTCAAATATATTATTGAAAAATAAGCCTGAATGTCTATCACAACACTTGATTTTTACGTATTCACGAACTAGAAATGTGCAGGTGACACGTCCATCAAGATTCCCGCTTTGTTGGTGGACAGATGGAATGAAACTTTTTATTATTATTATTATTATTATTATTATTATTATTATTATTAGTAGTAGTAGTAGTAGTAGTAGTAGTAGTAGTAGTAGTAGTAGTAGTAGTAGTAGTAGTATACTAGTAGTAGTAGTAGTAGTAGTAGTAGTATACTAGTAGTAGTAGTAGTATACTAGTAGCAGTAGTAGTAGTAGTAGTAGTAGTAGTATCTAGACGTAATAGATGAAAGGTGATTTAGTGTCAGGTAGTATTAGTGATATGGTTGGATGCCACAGTCATTAGCGAACAGAGTTGGGGCTAATGACCTCCAAGCTATGGAGCCCTCCATGATTATGTGTCGGGAAAATAAACATGGGTGGAGGTATCATTTATGTTTGTAGTAAAAAAAAAAAAAAAAAAGTAGTAGTAGTAGTAGTAGTAGTAGTAGTAGTAGTAGTAGTAGTAGTAGTAGTAGTAGTAGTAGTAGTAGTAGTAGAAGTAGTACGTAGTAGTAGTAGCTGTAGTAGTAGCAGTATTTAATGAAAATGCTACTGCTACTACTACTACTACTACTACTACTACTGCTGAAACACACACACACACACACATACACACACACACACACAGGCAAACACGCACCCACACGCACGCGCGCGCGCGCACACCAAGTATGCCAAACAAGTATTAAAAAAAAAAAAAACATTTGCGTGAGAGGGGTTTCTCTCTCTCTCTCTCTCTCTCTCTCTCTCTCTTTATATTTTTACACCCTTCTTTTTATTATACCTCCTCCATCTACACACACACACACACACACACACACACACACACACACACAGCGAGCATCAAGGAACAGGGTACAGACAGCGCTTTAATTAAGTCATCCCTCTCGTGAGTGTGAAAGAGAAAATGGAGTTGGGTAGGTCATGCGATGCGTATCTATAGTCATCATAACAGACGGACAACCAGAGGAACAGAGTGCCGACCCAGGAAGTGTGTAAGTCGGGGCAGACAGAGGGCCAGGTGGAGAGGAGATAAGAACCTCTGCCGGGACAGGATGGATAACACGAGGACCAGGTGGAGAGGTGGCACTGGAAGAGATAGGACGGGAAGGAAGGGAAGGGTAGGAGAATGTAAGGGAAGAAAGGAAATAGATAGGAGAATGGCAAGGAAAGGAGAGGAGGGAGGATGGGAGGAACCTTTATCGGAGTAGGATGGAGTACACTAACACCAGACAGAGGACCAGGTGAAGAGATGGAATTAGAACCTTTACCGCGGCAGGATGGAGTACACTAACACCAGACAGAGGACCAGGTGGAGAGGTGGAGTTAGAACCTTTGCCAGGGCAGGATGGAGTACACCAACACCAGACAGAGGACCAGGTGGAGAGATGGAGTTAGAACCTTTGCCGGGGCGGAATGAAGCACACAAATCCAACACCAGATAAGGAAAAGTAGAAGATATTGGGAGAGGATATGGATTAGGAATGACTAATTATAATGATATGAGAGAGAGAGAGAGAGAGAGAGAGAGAGAGAGAGAGAGAGAGAGAGAGAGAGAGAGAGAGAGAGAGAGAGAGAGAGAGAGAGAGAGAGAGAGAGAGAGAGAGAGAGAGAGAGAGAGAGAGAGAGAGAGAGAGAGCAGAAATTGATAAGAGGGGCGTATAGGGTGATAAGCTGACATATTTATCTCCCAAGAGAGAGAGAGAGAGAGAGAGAGAGAGAGAGAGAGAGAGAGAGAGAGAGAGAGGAGAGAGAGAGAGAGATTCTCTCTCTCTCTCTCTCTCTCTCTCTCCATTTAAGCGCTTCTTGACATCTCTTCAGACCTCTCTATACGACTAGAGCGAGAGAGAGAGAGAGAGAGAGAGAGAGAGAGAGAGAGAGAGAGAGAGAGAGAGAGAGAGAGAGAGAGAGAGAGAGAGAGACTGGCCTTTCCTTCCATTCCTTGTTGATGTTGTTGTTGCTGTTGTTGTTATAAATAGAAACGAAAAAATCTATAGATAATTGTGAATATAGAACAAATAAAAAATCTTGTGTATACGATAAATATATTAATACATAATAATAAAAAGATAATTGAGAAATAGACAAGTAGTTAATGAATGAATAAATAAATAAATATATAAATAGCATCTGTTTATCATTCCTGAGAGAGAGAGAGAGAGAGAGAGAGAGAGAGAGAGAGAGAGAGAGAGCGAGAGAGAGAGAGAGAGAGAGAGAGAGAGAGAGAGAGAGAGAGAGAGAGAGAGAGAGTGTGTGTTCCTGATGAGAGGGTGAAAGAAGTGAAGGAGGAAAGGAAGGAAGGGGAGGGGAGGGGGGAAGAGGGAGAAAGGGGAGAGGAAGGAAAGGGAGTGGGGAGGAAGGGGAGAGGGAGAGGAAGGAAGGGGAGGAGGGGGAGGGAAGAGGAGGGGAAAACCTTCATCCAGGCTCAGGCAATGAAGGCTCTCTCTCGTACCTCGTCTTAGGTAACATTTCTACAAGCAAGGCTAATCTGATTTGAGACTCAAGGTGCAAAAAATGTCTCGGAATGGACTTGATATCTCTCTCTCTCTCTCTCTCTCTCTCTCTCTCTCTCTCTCTCTCTCTCTCTCTCTCTCTTATCGTAAAATTCCAGGATTTTTTAATGGAACGAAAGCTAGGAAATACTGATGTAATTTCCGCTTACACACACACACACACACACATTTCCTGTCGTACATCTTGCTTCGTGGGGAATTTTTATTGGTCTGATTAAGTGGCTGGATTACTACTACTACTATTACTACTACTACTACTACTATTACTACTACTAATACTTCTATTACTATTACTACTACTACTACTTATATTACTACTACTACTACTACTACTACTATTATTGGTACTACTACTACTACTACTGTTATTGGTACTACTACTACTACTATTATTGGTACTACTACTACTACTATTACTACTACTACTATTATTGGTACTTCTACTACTACTACTACTACTACTACTATTGGTGCTACTACTACTACTAATAATAATAATAATAATGATAATGATAATAATAATAATAATAATAATAATAATAATAATAATAATAATAATAATAATAATAATAATAATAATAATAATAATAATAATAATAATAAACATTTTCCGTAATCATGTTTATGTTGTAAAGTAAAAAGTCACTCCATCCATAAATTTCTTCTTAGTCTTTTCTTTTCATAGTTTTCGCTTTCGTTCTAGTATTCATATACGTATAACTTTTTTTTGTTGTTGTTGCTTTGTCGTTGTTGGTGTTGAGAAAAAAAAGTTCTGCGATTATGTCCTGGAACCGGATTCACTAAAGAGTTAAGAAGTTCGGAAGTCCGTAAAAAGTTCTTAAGGCCGCTATTCACTAAACACTTAAGCCCCAGTCACACAGTCACGATCACGACTCCCGGCGCCCTCCCGGCATCAGCTGGCTCCTCCCACCGTCGGGCCGCACGCCGACAGTTTTGGAAATTTCAAAACAATCGGGGCTCTCCCCGACATGTCACCCGTTGCGAATAAGCTACGGCCGTCATATGTCATCTCAACAACGTCATAACAACGTTGTTTCACCATCGGCTATGGTCGGCACTCAAGTGGATGTCCTCATTATGGTCGTTACGTACGTCTGGCAGCGCGACATTCTAAAACTGGCAGCACGTGGTCTGTCTCGGGAGGGCGCCGGGAGTTATGATCGTGACTGTGTGATTGGGGCTTTACGAATTCTAAGCGCGCTCGTTTTCTTCGTAACTTTAAGCCCCGTTCACACTGTGCCGACTTTGGGCCACGACTACCCACGACTCTAGGGTACACGAGGTCTTGGGTGTTGATGTGGAGGGGTAGGGCATGTCTTGAAAAAGGTCTTAAGACTGTTGCCGAACGCTGCGCCGACGTCGTGACGGGAGTCTGGAGTCGTGAGGGTTAGCACGACATGCTGACAACTAGTTGGCCGAATGTCCCAGACAGTCGGCAAGACATCAAGACCCCAATAAAACTAACTAACAAGTTAACTACCGGTGAGCATACGCTAGGGGACGCGTCGCTTCACTCACTCGCCGCCTCCACTCCCAACGGTCCCTCTGAACAAGCTCCCATGCAGCTGCCCAGTCCATCCCAAATACCCAAGGATCGATCGACTTCCCCCAGTCATGAGTTACGTGGACGTCCCCTTCGCCTCCTCCACTCAGGATTGTCTCGTACAGAAACAACCCGCTGAGCAGGATCGACGTCCGGGAGGCGCGCCAAGTGCCCAAATAGCTGGAGTTGGCGTTCACGGATTAAACAAACAGTCGGCGCTCAAGTTCATATATTATCTGACACGGTTTTCTAATGAGTTCGGGGCATTTCCAGAGGCAGTTTAAGGACCCTGGTGGTAGTTTAACCATTCCTCCGTACCAAGAACCTAAACGAACACTCATTAGAACTCAACTGATTCCCTTTTTGGCTTTGGAGATAGTTGATGTGAGAGGAGGAAGCGTCTGAGAATACCCATCCTGGTGAACTAAAGCCCGTGTTCTTAAATGTCTCGGCGCCTCAGTTCGCCTGTTTCAAAGCCTCCCGTACAAGTTGCTGGGCTTTCGTGGCCTGTTTTGTGATCCCAGTGATAGTTTTAAAGGGCTATTACTCGGCATATTTTCCGTGGATCTTCAGTCAAACCACGATTTCCGCTGGCGTGGTTCTCATATTTCCGTGGTTTTCTGACGTGTCCACGATCTTCCAAAGCTACGGTAGATTTCACCGAAGGACGACGGTATTACTCACCATCATCATCAGCAGCAGCAATAACAAGAAACAATTGAGAACCACGCCAGCGGAAATCGTGGCTTGACTAAGATCCACAGAAAACTTGCCCAGTGTAATAGCTCCCTTACCTGACCTCTGCACCATGAGCGGGAAAAAAACACTCCTGAACACCCGACTGATCTTCTCTGCGGCCTTAGCAAAGAGTCGGCACGGGAGCCCGATACGTTTAGGAATAAGCTAAGTCTATATAAAGAAAAAGAAACTCATTAATTGTCTTCACCATAATGTAATGAAGAGCACAAAATAATATAAATAATGTGCCGTACTACGTCACTCTTCACGAGACAGTAAAGTAAAAGTAGAAGCACACGCCAGGATTCGAACCCGTGCTCGCAGAGTGTCATGAGCTAAGTCTATATACACCAAGTCAAGTCATACGCAGCTTTGTGGGAAGAGACACGGCAGAGGCGTGGTTTATGCGTGACACTGCTTGGAGCCAAACTAGAGAATGTAGAAACAGGGATTTAGAGAAAACGAGGAAAGGCGGACTAATTTAAATCAATCACTTCAACATGCCCTCCCTCACACCCCACACCGCCGTTTGTAGGCATTAGAATTACAGTCACGCAATAGCACAATAAAAAGACATTTTTTCGTCAGTGGCTTGCCTGAACGCGATGTGAAAGAAGGCAAGCATGCACATCCAAAGTGCACATACGGCCCCAAATTTAGTCACCCCTGAACTGGCGGGTCTTTTTTTTCTTAGCTTCAAGTGACGTCATCCCGCTGCTCCGCCCCAAAACCGCCTCCTGCGCATACCGGTCGCAGTTTTGAGGCAAAGTGACGACTTGGTATATATAGACTTAAGGAATAAGGACATCAGCAGCATCACAAAAAAAAACGTATTGATCTCACTCGCAACGCTACACAAACACCACAACATGACAATACCACATCGTTTTGACGTCTTGAAGCTTAGAAATACATCAAGCAGTCAACAAATATAGTACCACTCGTTTGATGGAAATAAATAAATGAAAAATGAGTAGTAGTAGAAGTAGTAGTAGTAGAAGTAGTAGTAGTAGTAGTAGTAACAGTAGTAGTAGTAGTAGTAGTAGTAGTAGCAGCAGTAGTAGTAGTAGTAGTAGTAGTAGTAGTAGTAGTAGTAGTATAGTAGTAGTTGTAGAAGCAGTAACAGTAGTAGTAGAAACAGTAACAGTAGTAGTAGAAGCAGTAACAGTAGTAGTAGAAGCAGTAACAGTAGTAGTAGTAGTAGTAGTAGTAGTAGTAGTAGTAGTAGTAGTAGTAGTAGTAGTAGTAGTAGTAGAAGCAGTAACAGTAGTAGTAGTAGTAGTACACACACTCTCACCATACCACACACACACACAAAAAAAAAAAAAAAAACTTATCTCGTGACGGTAGAAAAAAATAACGAAAATTGAGATGCAAGTCATAAAAAAAAAAAAAAAAAAAAACACGCTTAGATCTTTCATATCACCACAATAAACAACAACAAATCAAGACAAAACAACAAGCAGTCAAAATTAATCCACCTTTCCTCATTAGCACGGCCAGGTGAGGCGGGCGGGACGCAACACCTGGTGGGCTGAGGCTGTACAGGTGGCGGTGGTTAGTGATACAGGTGACAGGAGTGCAAGTGATTGGTTAGGTCAGGTCAGGTAGTGTCAATCGTTTCAACCTCTCACATCAACATCTTCCAAAGGCCGGAAAGGAGCTCAGTCAGGTTCTAGTGAGTAGTAGTTTAGGTTCATAGTGCAGATGAAGGATCAGACTACCAAAACTACCTCTAGAAATGCCCTAAACTCCTGTGAAAGCTTTGTTAGACGAGCGGTTTTTTTTTTCAGTTTCATGGTACAGAGGAGGGGTCGAACTACCACCAGGGTCATAAAGCTACCCTAGAAATGCTCAAAACTCCTACGAAACTTTTGTCAAATACGTGTTTTTTGGGGGTACATGGTACAGAAGGGTCACACAACCATCAGGGTTATAAAACTACCCTAGAAATGCTCAAAACTCCTACGAAAGTCTTGTCAAATACTTGTTTTTTTAGATTCATGATACAGAGGAAGGGATAGACTACCACCAGGGTCGTAAAACTACCTCTGAAAATGATCAAAACTCCTATGACAGCTTTGTCAAATATGTGTGCTTGGGCGCCGAATGGTGTAATACTCGCCTGGCGATCCTACGTCCTCGTCCATGCTGCCTGATGCCCGGGGTGAGGAGCAGTAACAAACCTTACGCCACCACTGCTCGAGCGATACTATCTCTGCTTCGCCGTCGCGGCCTTCGCCTTCACTGAGCACTCTCTCGCCTCCAGCCATTGTTGCCATCGCCGCTAGTTGTGAATCCGCTAGAGTCGCCCCAAAATCCGCTACATGTGACTACTACTACTACTACTACTAGTACTACTACTAATTAACGAATTGCCGTAATAATTCCTTAATCGTATTCTTCTTATATTGTTGAAAGTCCTGCGCTCGATTCAAATTAATACCATGATGTAGAGAAAGAGGTTTTACATGATATCAATCAATGGGGGCATACGCCGGGGGGCGCGTCGACCCCCCCCACCCTACGACGCCAAGCCCGGGGGTCCCTCCGGGCGAGTCTCCATACAGGCCCCCTTCCCAACCCGAGTACCTCCTGGCAGGATCTATCGACTTGCTCAAGCCACGAACTCCGTGGACGTCCCCTTGGCCTCCTCCACTCAGGATTGTCTCTTACAGAGACAACCCGATGAGCAGGATCAGCTTCCGGAAAACGTGCCACGTGCCCGTAAAACCGGAGTTTGCGTTGACGGACTATGCAGGTAATATATGTCGAATCAGTCTCACGGTGTAGTCACCGGATTGACACAAAGTCATTCCAGCGATACCCCATGATTCTGCGTAGACAATTATTACCAAAGGCATCAATCCGCCTCTCCAAGTCCCCATTTGGTGTCCATGTCTCACAACCATAGAGGAAGACAGGGAGCACAAGGGACTTGAAGATCCGGATCTTTGTCCTTCTGCACATGTACCGACAACGCCATATACTCGTGTTGAGCGAGTCCATAACACCGTGGGCCAGACCAATCCGCCGTAAGACTTCCTGGCCAGACTCACCGTTGTTATGAACTACGCTACCAAGATACGTGAAGCTTTCTGAGATCTCAACGTCCTCGCCACACGCGTAAACAGACTGTACTGTTTCATCCAGCAAGCCTCCAAACACCTATACTTTGGTCTTGGCCCAGGAGACTTGGAGTCCCAAGGGCTTCGCCTCCTCGTGCAGTGCCTCGAGAGCCATCACCAAAACCTCCAGCGACTCCGCCAGTATTACTGCATCATCAGCAAAAACAAGGTCAGTGACCCTGGTATTGCCAATGGATGTTCCACAATGACTCTGGTCCACATCTCTGCCCAGTACCCAGTCCATGAAAGTGTTGAAAAGCGATGGGGTAAGGACCCAGCCCTGCCTCACTCCCGCATTCACGGGAAAGAAGCTGGACAAGCACCCCCACACTTCACAGGACTCTCTGTCCCAGCATACAGGCCAGTCAGCAGACCAATAGTCCTCGCAGGAATCCCACGGAATCGTAGAAGATCCCAGAGTGCCTCACGATGCACTGAATCAAACGCCTTCTTGAGATCGACATAGGCTGCAAGCATCCCTTGTCGAAACTCGCGTCGGCTCTCCACCGTACATGAAAAATAACAATAAGTGTTTTTGATGCAAGCACAGAATATCGTACCTTTACACAAACTCTTTTTTGCACCCCTCTTTCCTTCTCGAGTTTCTGTCCCCTTCTTTTGTTTCCTACGGCTCTATATTCTTCCATTCTTTTCCTCTTCTTGATTGATGATTTATTGTTGCAAGGTTACACAAGAAGGGAGGAACCTGCCATCCAAACCCGCAGGCAATACTTCATATTTTATCTCTTTTCTCCTTTTCGTATAATTCAAATCACGTAAATACTGTATTCGAATGTGTTCCAATACCAATACTCGATCCCTGTTCCCTTCCCTTACCCTGCCATGCTGTTCCCCTCTCTCACTCCCTATCATACTGTCCCCTTCCTCCCTGCACCCTTCCCTCACCCTATCACACTGTCCCTTCCTCCTTGCACCCTTCCCTCACCCTATCACACTGTCCCTTCCTCCCTGCACCCTTCCCTCACCCTATCACACTGTCCCTTCCTCCTTGCACCCTTCCCTCACCCTATCACACTGTCCCTTCCTCCCTGCACCCTTCCCTCACCCTATCACACTGTCCCTTCCTCCTTGCACCCTTCCCTCACCCTATCACACTGTCCCTTCCTCCCTGCACCCTTCCCTCACCCTATCACACTGTCCCTTCCTCCCTGCACCCTTCCCTCACCCTATCACACTGTCCCTTCCTCCCTGCACCCTTCCCTCACCCTATCCCACTGTCTCTTCCTCCCTGCACCCTTCCCTCACCCTATCACACTGTCCCCTTCCTCCCTGCACCCTTCCCTCACCCTATCACACTGTCCCCTTCCTCCCTGCACCCTTCCCTCACCCTATCACACTGTCCCTTCCTCCCTGCACCCTTCCCTCACCCTATCACACTGTCCCTTCCTCCCTGCACCCTTCCCTCACCCTATCACACTGTCCCTCACGCTCACCTCCTCCTCCCTTCACACTTCTTCTCCCTCACCCCACCTCCCTCTTCCATCCCTCCTCCTCCTCCTCCTCCTCCTCCCTTCTCCTCTATGTTATTTCTCCATTCCGTGATGTTAATTTACTGTGTTACTGTTGTTCTCTACCTTTTTCTTGACCTCTTTTATTTTTATTTACTTGCGCTTTTTATTTTTTCCTTCTTTTCTTTCTTTCGTTTGTGAGTCACGATCTTTTTTAGTTTTCTCTCTCTCTCTCTCTCTCTCTCTCTCTCTCTCTCTCTCTCTCTCTCTCTCTCTCTCTCTCTCTCTCTCTCTCTCTCTCTCTCTCTCTCTCTCTGCACTCTTTTCTGTGTTATTGTATTCACGTTATTATATTTCTTCTGTTTTTTTTTTCTTTCTCTCTTCGTTCGTTTCATTTATTCATGTTCCTGATGTAATTGTTGCATTTATTCTAGTTTGGTTTGTCAGTCATTTATTATTTTTCTCCTCCTCTTCCTCCTCCAACTCCTCCTCTTGCTCCTTATCAACATGTCCTGGTTACAACACTTATGCTCTCTGTACGAAGATCATCCGCCATTACGAGGGAAATTGCAGGGCAGAAAAAAAATCATCGTCCTTATCTTAACGTATGCGTGGGGCGACAATTAAAGGGAGGAGGCGGAGGAACATGGAGGCGGTCTCACGAGCACTAAACATATCGAACCATGTACAAACCGGTGAACAGATGAACGAATGATGAAGCGACTGAGGAAAACCTGTGCGAATACGAGTGAAAGTTTGAGATGCGCCTTAATTCTTCTTCTACTTCTCTTCCTTTCTCTTTCCGTTCTTCTCCTCTCTTAAGGTAACACCGATTTTTGAGAAAGGAGATGGAAAAATACCCGGTAATTACAGGCCCATTAGTCTAACTTCAGTTGTAGGAAAGCTACTCGAGAGCATAATTGGACAAAATTGTGAGTTACCTTGAAAGTCACTAATTAATTAAATATTCACAACATGGCTTTCGTAAAAAGAGATCCTGCCTATCAAACCTACCGACCTTTTATAACGACCTCTTCTCAGTTTATGACGTAACTAAATCACTGGACGTAGCCTATCTTGATTTCCAGAAAGCATTTGATAAAGTTCCATTGCTTTGTAAATTAAAGCAACTAGGTACTGCCGGTCAAGTACACCAATGGATCGCGAACTGGTTGAGCAACAGACAACAAAGAGTGGTGATTGACGGATTTAATTCAGAGTGGGCGCTAGTCACTAGTGGCGTCCCTCAGGGCTCAGTGCTCTTCATTATTTACATCAACGATGTGGACGTTGGAATCAATAATCTTCTCAGTAAATTTGCAGACGACACAAAGATTGGTAACTATTCTCGCTGACGAAGACAGACAAAGCCTCCAAGAAGATTTGCATAAAATTTCACCTTGGTCTGATAGATGGGAGATGCTCTTTAATGTAGATACAGACCAGGTTCTTCAAGTGGGAATAAGAAATTACGTTCGATTACGAAATGCGCGGCGTTAAACTCAAAAGCGTTCAATGCGTCAAGGACCTGGGGGTCAAAATCGCGTCATACTTCAAAATCTCACAGCAATGCATCGATGCAGCAAATAATATAGCGAATAGAATGTTGGGCTTCATTAAAACTTCTTATTAAAAAATAAAGAAGTAATACTTCCGTTTTATAATAGTTTAATCAGACCCCATTTGGAATATGCGGTACAGTTTTGGTCTCCCCACCATGCAAAGGACATTGCTAAATTAGAAGGTGTTCAGCGTCGGGCAGAAAAATGATCCCTTCCTTGCGCAACAAACCTTACGACGAAAGGCTCTCAACCCTTAACATTTTTTCTCTTGAAAAATGTCGCCCCCGAGAAAAACTGATCTAGTGCTTTAAAATTCTTAATGGCTTTACGAGTGTGGACAAATCAGGATTATTTGTAATCGATGACACTTTGCGAACGAGGAACAATGGCACAAGACTTAAATGTAGACAAGTGAATTCAGACCTCACCAATTTGTTCTTCACCAACGTTGCAGTGCGAGAATGGAATAAGCTCCCACCTTCAGTGGTCTATGTAACACGATTGACTCCTTTAAAAACAAACTCAACCGACACTTCCTTCAACTTAATGTTACCTAGAGTAGAAATGCAAAGTTTTGGAGCCATCTGATTAATGTAGAATCACTTACGTTTAAGGACAGATCACCTAGTCTGGACCGTGGGGTCTGTGTGGTCTGAATTTATATGTAAATCTATGTAAATCCTTTTCCTCTTCCATATTCTTCCTTTCTTTTGCTTCTCTTCTTATTTCCTCTTCTCCCTCTCAACTTCTTTCTTGCTCTTTTCCTCTTTCCTCTTCTTATCCTCTCCCTGCTCTTCCTTTTTCATCCTTATCTCTTTTTTCTTCTTTTCCATTTCCTTCCTCTCCCCTTCTCTTCCTTTCTCTTTCCTTTCTTCTCCTCTCCCTCCTCTTTCATATTATTCCTTTCTTTTGCATATTCGTTTCCTTTTCTTATTCAATCTTCTCCTCCCCCTCAACCTCTTACTCGTTCCTTTTATCTTTCCTCTTCTTCTCCCTTCTCTCCTCTTCCTCTTTTCCTTCTCCTTACCCTCCCATTCTTCTGCTCTCCCTCCTCTTCCTGTCTCTTCCCTTTTTATCTTTTCTCGTTTTCTTATCCTCCTCTTCTTTCTCTCTTATTTCTTTCTTAATTTCTCTTCTTCTCAGCCTTCTCTTCCTCTATCCATCCTTTCTTCTTTTCTACTTCATTTGTAGCTTCATTTGTGACCCGCGTGAAAGGCGCCCGACAGGTGACATGAGTGAGGTGAGGAGTGGGCGTGAGTACACCTGGAGGTCAGGTTGATAAAGATCTTCTTACCAGCTCGGCACCTGTTCCATATTCATCTCTCGCGCCGCCTTTCGCTATCAAGGTAATTGAACTGTTCCGCCGGGAAAAGACAACGAAAATAACATAACAACATGCAACACACAGACGAAAAGGGAACAGAGAAATACATGAATTATTGTACGAACGCAAAGATAATTACTGTAGCGTTAAGTATTGGGCCGAGGCGGGTAAGGGAAGGTGATCGGTGTACCTGTGTGTTTGTGTGAACTCTTTAAGATCATCATTTATTGGGGCTCTAAGTAGGGGGCCGAGGCGGGTAAGGGAAGGTAATCGGTGTATCTGTGTATTCGCATGGCTCAGCGTGTGTGTTCTATGTCCATGCTGTATGAGTGCACTTGTGTAAGGTTTGTTTTTGTGCACGTTCATTCAGTATATACGAGTGTGCCCCTGTTCCTGTGTGCGCGGCGTGTGAACCTCCAGTCCAGAGGTGCGCGGCGTCGTGACGGTGACTGGTAGCCCAGGTGAGGCCAGGACAGGCGTGGCGTGGCGGCGTCAGTGAGCGGCAGGCGAAGCCATGGTGAGGGCGTCGCGACCGGCAGTGCATCCCCACCTGTGGGGATGCATCCTCCTCCTCCTCCTCCTCCTCCTCGTGGAGGTTGTGATTCCTCCAGGTAAAATGCCCCTCTCCTCCCTCCGTCCTTCACGCGCCTTACCTCTTCTTCTTCTTCTTCCATTATTGGAAGGCGGTGGCCGAGTTATCAGCGGAGGGACGTAGTGATCCCGAGGACTCGGGTTCACGTCCCACCGCAAGACGCTGACAATTTTCAGCCATCGCCGAGTGGCGGAAGATGGCCCGGATCACCAGTCACCCGAACTCCAGCGACTTCGGTCACGAGGAGCACCAGGGGGCAGCACGGGCCAGGCAGGCGTCACCTATCTTGCACACACACACACACACACATACACCCACATTTTTCTCCCCTCTTCTTCATTTCTTCTTTTCTTAATTTTATTTTATTTTCCCTCTCTCTCTTCCCTTTCTTTTCTTATGGTCTCTTATTCTCCAACCCCTCCTCTCCCTCTCTCTATTTTTTATTTCCCTCCCTTCCTCTTCCTTTCTCACCCTTTCCTCTCCTTTTTTCCTCCTCCTTCCCCTCCTTTTCTCCTCCTTCTTCTTTTCATGTTTCTTCTTTTTCGTATTATTCTCTTCTCTTCCTTATCTTTTTCCTTTCTCTTTTTCTCTTCTTCCCGTCCTATTCCTCTCTTCTTTTTTTTCTCTTCTCCTCCTCCTCCTCTTCCTTTCTCTTTCCTTTCTTCTTTTCTCTTCCTGTCCTCCTCTTCGTCTATCTCTCTCTCTTTTTTCGTTTACAAAGGGAAACAAAAACTAACTCTAGGAGTTCTGTACAGGCCATCCAACCTTAACAGGCAGGACACGAGTATATTACTACAGGAGATTGGCAGGGCGAGTAGGAGTAGAAATGTCTGCGTAATGGGGGACTTTAATAATAGGAATATAGACTGGGAAGACCTAGTGGGTGACCTGGAAGCCGAGGATTTTCTTGAAGTTATACAAGATCATTTCCTTAAGCAGGTAGTTACTGAGACTACCAGAGGAGATAACATATTAGACTTAGTCCTAACCAATAATGGGAATTTGCTACGTGAGTTGGAGGTGGGCGGAGAGTTAGGAAATAGTGACCACAGCTTAGACTGGGGGGTAACCCGCGAACCAAACCCAGTGTTAGTGCTAGATTTTAGAAGAGCAAATTACGAGGGGCGTCGAAGACATCTTGAAGGGGTAAGCTGGGATAATTTAGGGATTCATGAGGGCCAGAACTGCGGATTGGAGAGCCAGGAGAACCAGGTAGAAATGTCTTACAATAATTTCGTTGGAGAAATAGTAGAGGGGCAAAGACAGCATATACCACAGCGAACACTTAGAAAAGAAAACATTGACCCTAAGTGGATGACTCGTGGACTAAAACACGAGATCGGGTTAAAGAAGGGAATTTATCATAAAATAAAGAATGGTGAAACACATCTCCGGGGGCGGTACGTCGAACTATCTAGATTAGTTAAGAAAAACACCAGGATAGCAAAAAGGAACTATGAGATCAAAGTAGCAAATGAGGCGAAAAGTAATCCTAAGGGCTTCTTTCAGATGTATAGAACAAAAACACGGGAGAAAATTGGACCGCTGAAAACAAACACAGGGGAGCTAGTAGAAAATTACGAAAATATGAGCACATTGTTGAACGACTACTTCCTTTCAGTATTCACACAGGAGGATCGAATGACTATACCGGAAAGGGTTCAGGTGTACGAGGGCGGAGATGGCGATAAATTGAGAGATAATCATTACCAGGCAAGTAGTTCAGGATGAGATAGATAAGCTTAAGAAGAACAAGTCGCCAGGTCCTGACGGGATATTTCCGAGGGTATTAAAGGAATTAGGTGATGTACTCAGTGACCCACTAACCGACATCTTTAAGATGTCGGTAAATACTGGCTATGTGCCGAGCCTATGGAAAGTAGCTAATGTGACGCCGATTTTCAAAAAGGGGGACAGGTCAGTTGCTTCAAACTATCGCCCAATTAGCTTAACATCGGTTATAGGCAAGATGCTGGAGTCCATAATAGCCAGGAACATTCGGGAGCATCTAGAGAAACATAGCTTAATTCACGACTCGCAGCATGGGTTCACTAAAGGTAGGTCATGCCTCACCAATCTCTTGTCCTTCTACAATAAAGTATTTGAGGTGGTAGACAGAGATCAGAATTATGATGTAATCTATCTTGATTTTAGTAAAGCGTTTGACAAAGTTCCTCACCAACGACTGTTGCTTAAATTACAGGCTCACGGAGTAGAGGGTAAAGTTTTGAACTGGGTCAAGGCGTGGCTTAGCAATAGGAAGCAAAGAGTGCAAATCAATGGTAAAAGATCTGACTGGGGATGTGTTACGAGTGGGGTCCCACAAGGTTCGGTATAAGGTCCACTTTTGTTTATTATTTATATCAATGACTTAGATACAGGAGTTAGTAGTGATGTCAGTAAGTTTGTAGATGATACCAAGATCCGTAGAGTAATTGAGTCGGATCAGGACGCTAGTATTCTCCAGGGTGAACTAAACAGATTGTATGACTGGGCAGATAAATTGCAGATGGAGTTCAATGTAGGGAAGTGCAGTATTCTGAGTGTAGTTAGGAACAACCCCTCACATAACTATTGCTTAAATGACACTCTCATAAGCAGGTCTGGGTGCGAGAGGGATTTAGGGGTCTTAGTGAGCTCTGATCTCCGTCCAAGGGCACAATGCATTCAAGCTAGAAATCGAGCAAATAGGGTACTGGGTTTTATTTCAAGGAGCGTAAGCAACAGAAGCGCCGAAGTCTTCCTCAAACTATATTTAGCATTAGTTAGACCTCATCTTGACTATGCGGTTCAGTTCTGGTCACCTTACTATAGAATGGATATCAAAATGTTAGAATCAGTGCAGAGGAGGATGACTAAGATGATTCAGGGGTTGAGAAACTTGCCATACGAGGAAAGACTCAAACAGTTAAACTTGCATTCTCTAGAAAGGCGAAGGGTGCGTGGAGACATGATCGAGGTTTATAAATGGATGAAGGGCTTTAATAAGGGAGACATTCATAAGATTTTGTTGGTAAGAGGCCCGGGTAGGACACGAAGTAATGGGTTTAAACTGGATAAATTCAGATTCAACAGGGACATAGGCAAAAATTGGTTTACAAACAGGGTGGTGGATGAGTGGAATAGGCTTAGCAGTCATGTGGTGAGTGCCAATACAATTTTCACGATCAAAAATATATTAGATAAATTCATGGAGAGCGATATTAGGTGGGGTTAGATACACGGGAGCTACACGGGAGCTTAGGTTCAGGGGAGCTGCCTTGTACAGGCCTACCGGCCTCTTGCAGACTCCTATGTTCTTATGTTCTTAGGTTCTTATGTTTTTTCTCCTATTGAGATCTCGAAAAATTTCACGTACCTTGGTAGCGTAGTTCAGAACAACTGTGTCTCGCCAGGAAGTCTTACGGCGGACTGGCGACACACGGTGCTATGGACTCGCTCAGCACGAGTATAAGGCGTTGTCGATACCTGAGCAGAAGGACAAGTTCTGGATCTTCATGTCCCTTGTACTCTATGGCTGTGAGACATGGGGACTTGGAGAGGCGGATTGATGCCTTTGGTAATAAATGTCTTTGCAGAATCATGGGATACCGCTGGGATGATTCTGTATCAAACCGAGGACTTCCGTGAGACTGAGGTCGGGTTTTCGCTATTCCGATTTTACGGTTCCGTCGACGTTAATGACGTCAAAATGACGTCACAAAAATGGTAGGCGCTCGGTACTGAGGAGACGCGATCCGTCACGCCGCTTGTTGACAAACAAAACTTGGACCGCATGGACGACAGCAACTTCTTGACTGCTGCCTTTGTACTGGCTGCTGGGTCAGAAGACAGGCCAGCTAGGAGGAGAAGGTTCTGGCCGCGCCAATAAATATTTCAAGCCTTAAATTATTATTAAATGCTACAGATCATTACATGTGGAATGACGGGACAAGCACACTCGCAGACAACACAACATGCACTCTACAAGGGAGCTGTGGTAAAACCCAGTCCACGGCAGGATCTGAAGTCTGCTGTGGCAGACAGCTGGTGAACAACTAAAACAACAATTCTCAACCATCTGCCTGCCTATTGAGATCGCCCCCTATTCACAATACCATTTTTGCATGTGGGGAACTGAAGTAGTTCACAAATGACCCCCGGGTGTTCTCTGCAGCAGAATACATATATTTGCCCCCAATCTCCCCACCACACCCGTGGGTTTGTTTACACGTGGGTGCGGCGGTGTGCTTTTTGCCCCACTTCCAGTTCTCAACGAAAATTATTCTCACCACACGTACTAGACGTACTACATAATGCAAATATCTCTAAACTATTATTATCTTGAAACAACTATATTTCAGTATACTTTGTATCCACGTACTTCCATTTCATATTTTCATATGTAGAATACTCACCATCAATGGACGGGCCATCTCCGCCGCGAGCCCTGACTTTTTAACTTGATTTCATCTCTGGACTGGGCTCCGCGCGGGGCCCGGGTTCCCACTGCCGTCGCCGTTGGTGACGTCATTGGCGGTCGACGGAACCGTAAAATCGGAATAGTGGGACCCCGGCATGATTCAATATATATTACCTTTATAGTCCGTCAGCGCCAACCCCGGCTATACGGGCACGTGGCACGTTACCCCGAAGCTGATCCTGCTCATCGGATTGTCTCTGTAAAGCCGCATCCACACTTGGCCTCACGAGGCGACTCATGAGGGGACTCGTGCCAAGGCCATCTAGAGGGGGAGGTCTCTTCACTGGGGGGGTGAGAAGGCCGTGACGTAGGCCAAGTAGTGCTATAGTCCGCCCAAAATGTCGAGTCCAGTCTGGCGGAGCCCCGCGAGGGGAATTCCCTTGGTGCGGCGTTGCCCGGTTTACTAGCAACAATTAAAGGCTTAGTAAGGAAGTGTGAATTATTTCCTCTCTCTCTCTCTCTCTCTCTCTCTCTCTCTCTCTCTCTCTCTCTCTCTCTCTCTCTCTCTCTCTCTCTCTCTCTCTCTCTCTCTCTCTCTCTCTCTCTCTCTCTCTCTCTCTCTCTCTCTCTCTCTCTCTCTCTCTCTCTCTCTCTCTCTCTCTCTCTCTCTCTCTCTCTCTCTCTCTCTCTCAGAGAGAGCCCAGTGCTCTTCATTATTTACATCAACGATGTGGATGTCGGACTCAATAATCGCATTAGTAAATTTGCAGACGAGACAAAGATTGGTAACTCGGTTCACACTGACGAAGACAGGCAAAGCCTCCAAGAGGATTTGCACAATATTTTAGCCTGGTCGGATAGATGGGAGATGCCCTTTAACGTAGATAAGTGGTGCCAGGTCCTTCAAGTTGGAACAAGGAATAAGAAGTTAGATTACGAAATGCGCGGCGTTAAAGTCAAAAGCGTTTATTGCGTCAAGGACTTGGGGGTCATGAACGACGTGCTGAAGCCATCTTTGGTTCCGGCATGCAGCACAATAAGGCGACTTCCTTTGCCAGTGGGTGGATTAATGCCTGTTGCTGCGCGCGATGTGGTGTCTGTCCAGCATTTCCCGTCGGTGTAATTCTGGTTCATCCAGGTTTCATCGAAATACACAATGTTGTGTGAGGACTGCTTCACCTGCCGCATTTCTCGCAGAAATCGGGTTCGCGCAGCCACAACATCAGTCCTTTCCATAAGGAATTTCCGGCCATCCACTTTTCCATACTTGAACCCGATATCAATGAGGATCTTGCGCAGCGACTCTGAGTATCCATCAAAGGAAATAATCTGCTAAGTTCTTCCTTTATTTTATTCAATGTAGGAATTTCTTTCCTCTCGTAAAATTGCAACACTGTTCTCACCACACGTCTGTCTAAATCGTCCAAGTTCGTCACAGTTGCGGAGCGCTTCTTTTTTGGCGATGAGAAGACATGCTGTTCAGGAGACCCTTGTGTCATGCGGGCTTGATTGATGCCAGAGCAGATTCTCCGAACAGTTTTTTTCGCAGACATTTGTTGCTTTTGCAGTCCTGGCAGCAGCTTTTGAGGGATGAATTAAAGGTGCCCCGTATGCCTTCTCTTCTATGAAGAACTTATTAACGTTATAAATAAGTTCTTTCTCTCTACTGTGTAGCTGGCGAGGACGAGTAGCACGGGAAGCCTCCATCTCGAACGTCAGCGCGAGGGAGAATGACTTGACTCACTGGGGAGTCAAGGCCATGCTTGACTTGACCTGATTAACGGCGCCCTGGGAACGGTCAGCTATTCCTTACTTCAAAGTAGCCACGCCTCTCTCTCTCTCTCTCTCTCTCTCTCTCTCTCTCTCTCTCTCTCTCTCTCTCAGTGTGTGTGTGTGTGTGTGTGTGTGTCGGATTATCATGAGACTCGACCTCTCCGTTTACCTGCGGATTAGCGCGGTCAATGTACCCCTGACCCAGCCTCAAAAATGGCAACATTGGAGAACAGATCTGCCACATTTTGTGGTATTTATACAAAGTCATTGTTATCATTCCACTAGAACAATATTCAAAGCTCTCTATACATCCTTATTAGAAATCTATATAAATGCACTATTATGAAGTTTCATTTAGAAGTAATCTAACAATAAGACAATAATTGTTGCTAGTACACCTGGCAACGCCGCACCAAGGGAATTCCCCTCTCGGGGCTCCGCCAGACTGGACTCGACATTTTGGGCCGACTATAGATAGTGTCGGGTCAGCTGCGGTCGGGAGAGGTCACGCTCTCTGTTTTGTGCATTATTGACTCCGAAAACAGTGAAAAACTTGTTAACATTAACATGATTTGTGCCTCAGCAACGTTGATCACTCCAAGCTCTTCACGCTACAAACTAACCTGAGAACAAGAAACAACGGAAAAACAATTCAAGCAAAGCGATGCAATACCGACATCGGCAGGAGTTATTTCTCGAATAGAGTGGTTCGCCACTGGAACAGCCTCCCTGCAGAAGTGGTTAGCGCAAAGGCCATCAACTCATTCGAGAAACGCATTGATCGCCACTTTGCTGCATCGGGAGTGAACTGAACGTATCCAAGAGTAGGTGCACAAGTGCTTTAATCCTTCCCTGCAAGCCACTCCTATGGCAAACGGATTGATTAAATCACTGAAAGCAGGCAGCCTAGTAATGAGCCAACAGGCTTTCTGCTGCCTGCTAGTCCATGTTTCCATGTTTCATACCAAGATAATACTACCATACAAGTGCTGTGTGCCTTACTGTGAAGGAAACTTCAAAACTGGACCCAGAGTGATCGTGTTTTCCTTCCCACAAGACAAGGAAGTGTCCGCCAAGTGGCTGCGTGCCACCAACTAAGCAACAAAGTTGGGGAGGCGGTGGCTGAGTCGACAGAGTGACGCCCCCGCGTTCAGGAGGACGCGAGTTCAATCTCCGCCCGGTGCCACCAAGCTGGGATTTTTCAGCCGCCGCCGAGTGTCTTAAAACTACCCACATGCTGTCCAGAAGACCACCACTCTAGATTCTAGGATCAAAGATGAGCTCTGGGAGGGCAGCATGAGCCAATGCAAGATGGCGCCACTATAAACACTCGCCTGCGCCAGAACGGGCTGGACAGACCATCAGGCCCCACCGGGAAGAAGCCTACCGGCGCAATAGGCCTCGACGTAAAAAAAAAAAAAAAAAAAAAAAAATTAAGTAGCTGCACGATATGTTCAGCATTGTGAAATAAGTATAGTTAGTACAGTCAGTAGATATAAAATCCATTACGGGTGTATTAAATTAAGGAAGATGAGGGTTTGTCAGGCATTATAACAGTCAATAATATAGCTTATAAAATAGCCAGTGTTACACATGTATTATAAATGAATATGAATGTTCATTGATGTGAATATATGAATATGATGCGTTATGAGAGGAATGTGACTGTGATATGATTATGTATATGGTGTGACTAATTACTGATGAATATAGTATGAACATGATGTGATTCTTTAGATATGCTGGGCATAATATATGTGAAAAAAGAATAACTTAATTGATATAATTATATGAATATAAACATTAAACATGGATATGAATAAAGATGCAAAAGATATGAATATACGATATGAATAAAATATGCTAATATGAGATGAATGAGAAATGAATATGAATAACTATAGCTTTATATATATATATATATATCTATATATATATATATATATATATATATATATATATATATATATATATATACATATATATACACATATATATATATACATATATATATATATATATATATATATACTGTTACTGAGATGTGATAGGCTGTTATAAATATGAATGTGTTATGAATGTGATAAGAGTATTTGATACGGCATGGATACGATGAAAAACATATTTTCTGATGTGAACATGAATGTGTTATATTGAGTGTATATGACTTTGAATATCATACGATATATATGGTATCTATATATAAATAATTTGATATGAATATTACAACCGGTTTCAATAAACGGCAAAGCCTTGCTTCGTAGCAAAGTATACGTACCATTATACTGTGTGTGTGTGTGTGTGTGTGTGTGTGTGTGTGTCTTAGACACGAATTATACTGTATCATTATACTGTGTGTGTGTGTGTGTGTGTGTTTGTGTGTGTGTGTGTGTGTGTGTGTGTGTGTGTGTGTGTGTCTTAGACACGAATTATACTGTACCATTATACTGTGTGTGTGTGTGTGTGTGTGTGTGTGTGTGTGTGTGTGTGTGTGTGTGTGTGTGTGTGTGTGTCTCGAGTATTATATTGTACCATTATACTGTGTGTGTGTGTGTGTGTGTGTGTGTGTGTGTGTGTGTGTGTGTGTTTTACACACGAATTGTACTGTACCATTATACTGTGTGTGTGTGTGTGTGTGTGTGTGTGTGTGTGTGTGGTGTGTGTGTGTGTGTGTGTGTGTGTGTGTGTGTGTGTGTGTGTGTGTGTGTGTGTCTTACACTTGTATATGTATATTCCTTGACCCATCTTGACCCATCAAGAAGCTCATATGTCTTGACATTATGTTCTTTAACATTCAAGACATCGCTGACAAGTTTCAGTTGAGGTATATGTATCATTATCACTATTATGCATAATTAATGAATAAAGTATTTGATCAGCATATTCCTATACAATAAGTTAAATAACAGGGCCACTGGGACCTGCCTGTGCTGGGCTGGTTCATTAACAATAATGTTCTCTCAGCTGTGCTTCGTGATTATCCTGCATATGCCCCTAGATTGTACACGTAGTCCATATTTTCAGTCCCTTATGTCTGCTCCCTTGACTAAATCAAGGCCTTTATTTTTTTTTAGCACTTGTCCCCTACCATTGTATCTTTTTAGTTTCCTGGTGCTACTTCCACATGTATCCTTAGTTGCATAATCACACTCTGTACTGCCTGGGGGTTGGGATGGCATGCTCCTCCCTTCTCCTTTGTTGTTTACTTGCAACAATAAACTATCAATCAATAAATGATAGTTTGTTTGCAGTCAGTTACCTTTTCATTATGTATGTTAACACAAGTAATAATACTAATAAACAAACAAACAACAGAAGGAAAACAGTGAGGATGAGGCCTGACAGCAGCCCAGGCTGACCTGACCGCTATCCCGACTCGACTGACGTCATTGAGGAAGTGAAGAGGCCTCCCGTCTAGATGGCCTTGCTCGTGGCCCCGGACTCACAAAAACAATAGAAAACGGAGGGGCATGAGGCCGCTGCCGGCAACTCTGGCGAGAGGCATTTTGGGGGGCATGACATGACTCACGGGGGAACATCGGCTGCTGCACGCTACTCTCAGATCATGGCTGAAAACGTTGAGGACAACGTCGAGTGGACTCGGGTCAACACTCACATGCTGATTGATATTCTGAAGCAGCACCGCTGCGTACGTCTGGCAGGTGAAAATAAACAATATAAAGATAAAAATGACTGGCGAGGCGACTCGTGCACCGCCTCACGGAGGACACGCACCCCCGTGAAGCTGCTCCCACACTGGGGTTGGTAACGCGCGTCATGAGTCGGACTTTCGAGGGGGAAGGGGGGGGAAACTCCCAAACGGGCGAGGCGACCGTCTGAGTCAGACGTCAGTGGACGTTGTACGGTTCCTTCCCTCGGGGTAATACAGGGAATCCCTTTATCCCTCTCTTCTCTCCCTGTCCCCGGTATAAAAGAGAGCGCAGAGCGATGAAGTGGCCCATAAGCCACCCTCATTTCAACCTACAGGTAAGCAGCTTTCCGTTGCCCAGTGATTTAACGCCCTCCCACACCCATCCCAGTGAAGCATTCCTCCCCTTTTCCCAGTGCATCATCCCCCCCCCCCCCCCTGTCCCCCGGCTTACCATACTGATTAATATCTTAGGGGCGAGTAATTACCCTTTTGCCCACAAGCCGCTCTCGATCATTTCAACCTGCTGGTGACGACCCGGCGACACAATCGTCTCGTCCACACACACACACACACACACACACTCGCACACACCACCCAAACTCCCTCCTACCCCAATTAATGTTCAACATGTAATCGTTCTCTCGTAGCTCTTGTGAGCGAACCGTAGGTCCTCCAAGGTCATGTCGTGTAGATTGTAAGTTCTAGGGCAATCTAGGCTATTAACATGCAGTGTTTCTCTCGTATCCCCTTGTGAGCGGACCGTTGGCCCTCTGAGGTTATGCCGTATAGATTGTAAACTCCTCTAGGCCATCTTCACTGTATGGAAACAACTGAGCGCGGGACTCGCCAGTCCCGCCAAATGCCCCTCGGCTAGGTTCTCGGTGAGTCCCGCGTAGCTCCGCCCATTTTACCATATATGGGAGTTGAGGCGATCGAGTCGCGTGATGACGCGCTTGAAAAGTCCTAGTGTGGGAGCAGCTTGAGGCGGGGCACGAGTCGCCTCATGAGTCGCCTCGTGAGGCGTGGTGTGAACGCGGCTTGAGAGACAATCCTGAGTGGAGGAGGCCAAGGGGACGCCTACGGAGTTCGTGGCTTGAGCAAGTCGACAGATCCTGCCAGGAGGTGCTCAAGATGGGAAGGGGGCCTGCATGGAGACTCGCCCGGAGGGACCCTCGGACTTGGCGTTGTAGGGTGGGCGAGGCGACGCGCCCCTCGGCGTATACCTACATTGCTTGATTGTATTTTTTTTCAGCAGAGGAGTCAGTTCAAGGGCATAAAAAAGGTAACAAATGTTAAAAAAAAAATTATCACTGGTTTAGTTTCCTTTCTCTCCTTGCCTGCCGATTACCTCCACACCGGCATTGCCTTCCCTTCCCCCTCACCTCACACCTCGTACTCCCCCACAGGCGAGGCGGCGGCGGTGCTGGTGCTGGGATGGAAGGAAAAGGATACAATATGTAGAAGGCTTACCAGAAATGACATCGTGACTGAGGAAGCGAACACGACCACTTGCAGCTCGGCGGGAGTGTGTATGCTGGTGAAGCCTGAGGCGAAACAAATGAGGAATTCAAACTTTATGCTCCGCCTTGGCTTCCGTGGTCGGACTGTGAAGGCAGGTGAGTGGGGAGGGTTGTGTGGGTGGGGTGAGGTGTGTGTGTGTGTGTGCAATAGGCGCACCTAACATTACCAAATGTGGGGTACAAACTTGGCGGAGGGACTGTTTTTTGGGCGCCATTAAAGGTAATGGCTAAAGAGTAGCTTAGCCGGATATTTTGTTTTTATTTATTAATGACCCACGAGACATCCTAGAGTTAAATCAAAGTATGAGCTTATCTTTGTATTCATTCATACACACACTAGTAACATTTCTGTGGAGTCTAATTCACTTATTAGAGTGAAATTCTATTGTGATAAACAGTCACAAATTCGTGTCACTAGTAAAAATTAAACTAGTAATTTAAGTTTTGCCACCATGAAATATACACAAATAGATAAATATGAAAGCTCACGAAGTCATGATAAGTGACATCACCTGCTTTACGCAGTAAAAGTATGCTATTTTAGGTATCTGACACCTGCAATATGGCAGGCTGCTGCTGCCTCGGCCACAGATTATTGCCAGATTGTCATACTCAGCCGATTATATTTCCCGACTTCCTGCCCCAAAACTATCTTTTGGGCTCCAAAAACGAAACTAATTTATAGTTATCGTTAAAAGAGTAAGATCCTGATGTTTCTTGGCAATAGTTAGGCGTCAGAAACCGGTAAATAGTGTGTTCTGAGTACGACAATCTGGCAACGGTAGCTATACGTATTTTCATATTATTGTTCTGTTGTTTAATGAATGTTGTGTTCAAGAAAAAGAATACTCATAATTTTAGTTAGTTTTTGGTTATAAGGATTCTTTACGAAATACAAGTATAACATTACCTTCTTTAACTTAGGAAACGTCCTGAATCCTGGATCGGCTATGATATTGTTAGGTGCGCCTATTCACCACGGCCTGATCACGAGTTGGACTCTCAATCGCCAGCAAGGACCCTCCCGACATGAGCAAGCTCATGCTCATTATAGTCGATCTATGGGTACTGCCAGGACCTCACACACCACACACCCCATCCCCTTTGCTCAAGGGGGGACAGTAACCACATCTTGTCAAAGGGAAAATTCCGGCCTAAGCGGGGCTCGAACCGCTGCCTGCCAGTCCGTGAAGCCTGGAAACGCAGCTCTCTAACCGATTGAGCAACGGAATGGTGTGTGTGTGTGTGTGTGTGTGTGTGTGTGTGTGTGTATTTAGCGGCCTACTATAATTATTATTATCATTACTATTATTTTTTGAGTCCGTCCGTCTGTACACCCACTCGTGTATCCCTCCCATTAGGCTGCCTGTCACAACTGTTCAAATGAGAATGGCATAGCTACAGCGTCACCTTTCAACAGATATTGACAACTCTCTCGCACTCGTTGTGAATTATATCAACACGGCGAACGAGCTGAACGCTACGCTGAGGGCAGGGGCGTGGAACATGTGTGTGTGTGGGCGTGTCCGTCACCCACGCCACTCACACACAGGAGGAAGACCAGCAGGATTTATGGATATATAAGGTAAATGCTCGTTGTTGTTGTTGCTTTTATTATTATTACTATTAACATCGTGACCAGTGGCGTACCGAGGGGGGGGGTCCATGGGGCCATGCCCCTCCCCCCTTTTAGCAAAGAAAAAAATAATAATGAATAAATAAATATTACAGGAAAATAATAGGAATATGTACTATATAAGTATTACGATTACGAATGTGTGTGTGTGTGTGTGTGTGTGTGTGTGTGTGGAGTTGAGAGCTCAGTGACACCGACTGACCGAGTTATTTCCCCTTTGGTTATGTTTTGAGTTGATGGTAGGATATAAGGTGTGCTCTGAGTGAAAAAAATAAGGTGTTCAATGATGGGTTCATAAAATTGCGTGTAGAGTGCGATGTCAAGCTGCCAATTGAAAGCGGCGGAGGGATGTTTGTAGCGCGAGCGGGGAGACAGGAAGAAGAGGAATACGAGATTGGAATGGCTTTGGCAGAGAGAGCACGAAAGTCGTAAGTGTGCCTTCTCTCCTTCTTGCCTCTCATATTTACTTGATTTTAGGTGTAAGGTGCTGTCAAAGTGATTGGAGGACTATATAATTATACCATAGAGGCAGCAAGCGAGCTTGTCTGGTGACAGTGGTGAGTATGTAATGTGATTCTGTATTATGACGGGGGGAGTGGCAGGCGACGCGAGACGCGTATGGGACCTGTAAAGTCGACCTTTGCCGCTTTATTACCACCTTTAATGACCGTTTTGTGCTTGACAGTGGACAGTGTAGAGTGGCTGAGTAACTATTGTATGCTCAGCACTTGATCAATGGAGCTGCTGAGTTGAATAAGAGCAGGTGATCTATTTTGAGAAACATTCATTGACGACGTAGGCTCACGAGGCCGTAGCCGATTCCGTGGTCCCGTGGTAGAGTCTCTGCCTTGCGCTTCGGCGGGGTGTTGGAGCGTGGGTTCGAGACCTATCAGTTACCATGGGGGTGGAAAGGTGGGCTCTTTCAGACACCTTCAGCCCCGTTGTTGGGCCTCCTCCTTGAAAGAATTGGGAATCTCTCTACCAGCCGTCTGGGGGGTTGCGTGGCATGCACCGCCTTCCTCCAATGGGGTATATCCCCAACGGGAAAAAAAAAAAAAAAAAAAAAATCCAAATTTCTGAAAATTATGATTGCTAGACTTAATTTTCTGTTTATGTAGTACTTTTTTCTATAGCGTGTGTCATTTCTTGAATTCACGCAGGCTTGGGATTTGTGCCTTTCCATTCTTTACATATTTCCTCTTTGGTCACAAAACGCCAGAAAACGCTGCACGTGCGTACTCTATCTGGTGTAGGAAAGTCACCACTGACTCAGCTGATGCCCCGGATAATTCAATTAATCAGGTAGGTAAATAATGAAATAATGATTAAGAATAATTACTATAAAACACGTTAGGTCAAGAATCAGCAGCTAAGCCTAATCTAAAGCAATAAGTGACCCAGGTTTTCTCATGAGTTTGGAAGTGCTCGCCTCAGTTCTAAGTGTCACTAAACCCTTGCCAGAAAAGCTGCAGGGGTCACAACAAGAAGTGATGGGTGTTCTTAGAAGTGTAGCTACACAGAGCTGCATAGATGCATTTCAGTCCTATCGTGATGGAAATAAGTTGAACCAACTTTTTGCCCAAGCTGAGGAAAGGTACGGAGATATCATCCAGAAGCCTTGAACAATCAGTGGTCATCAGAAACATAATTAAGGCTAACACTCCAACAGCAACTCCATAGGAGTAGGGGAGAGCGGTGATGATTCGGACAGTGGGATGGTCCAGACATAGCACTTATTGTAAAGTGTATGGGACTGAGTGCCGCGAGATTTTGTGTGAATGTGCAAGTTTTTGCCTTGGCCCACAAAGGGACAACCACGCCCTCGGAGCTGTTATTTTCGAGGCAAGTCCTATTTTGCTTTTTTGCATCTCGTATGTAATATTTTCAGGGTGTATCGTAAGCTCTCGCTTCAAAAACGTGCCAATTAGCGAGATGTAAATTATTTCGGTGACGCAGCGATGCACGACGAAGGTGTTGGGCCTCTAGAAGGCTCCGGGAGAAGCGAGCAGGGGGGCGGGGAGCAAGGCGAGCCGTCCGGGGCGCGGCCAGACGCCAGGCTGGAAGTTTTGCCAACTCGCATATATTTTTGCTACATGTTCTTGTATGATCTAAAATATACTGTAACATTCTAGACTGTACTGTTCTGGATATATATAGGAGAAGAGGGCGAGAGAGACAGTCCTAGTCATAGTAAGCTAGTGGTAAGTGAAGAGTCAGAGTGAAGTGTGCTACTAAGGAAGAATATTAAACTACAGAAGCTGTGTAAAGTGTTTACATATCTCCCTCCCACGGAGTCTCCTGACGGCGACACGGAACCCAAGTACACGTCCGGCATAACAATATTATGGCGAGTATTATGAGTGTCCGTACCATCCCACCTCCCTGGCCAAACCATCACCACAGGTGGGAATGGTTCAGATAATTAAGAAACTTGTCTTTCACCACCTACATCTGAAAACTGGAAATAGCTATGAGTGTCATATTAGCAGCCTAAAGAGCCAAATGATGGAGGAACATTTTGAGATCAACAAAATTACACTACTTCTTAAACTTCTTTTTCTAAAAATATTTTTCTAAAAAGTCCGAATGATACCGGCTCTCCCCTACTATCGAAGAGCTATTTTTCTCCCATTTTCGGACACTGCTATAGCACAACTCAGGGAAAGGTTTGCATCTAAACACATTAGGAGTCTTTTGTTGGGAAATCTTGTTCCCTCTCTTTCAGTTGATACTGATTTTAGTGAACTGAAGGAGGCAGTTGGATTTTATGGAAAATTTCTTGGTGGAGATGCAGATCTCGTTGAAGCTGAATATCTACGGGGGCAAAGTTATTGGAAGAGTCGTGAATCTCATGAGAGGTCAAAGCAAGTTGTTGAGACATTGGCATGTGCCAAAAAATTGGGCACATATCCAAAATTTTCCACCTTATTGCAATTTTTTCAACCCTACCTGTTAGCACTTCCACCAATGAGCGATCCTTTAGTGCCCTTAAATTGCTTAAAATATACCTTAGGAACGCAATGAGTGAACGTCGTTTAAATGGACTGGTCTTACTTTGTCTATTGTGACATAAATCTTGATCATGAAGTCCTTGATGAATTTGCACGTAAGAACAGACGCATAAATTTGAGGTAAACCAGTTTCAATGTATTGTTGTTAACAGTAACTAATCTAATTCATCTAGTTCATTTTTATTTTATATTCATAAAATACCTGACCCAGTTTTCATGTATCTTGTACGTAAAAATATGTATTACAGCAGCAGCCTGTATAAAATAAAATTATACATGTTATATGAAGATAACATTTTTTTCCTTGCCAGTATATTACTTTTTTATTAGAACGTGTAGTTCTTAAGTAAGTACGTAGTGTTGTTTCGAGGATGAATATTTGCAGTCCAAATTACAGAAATGAACAAGATTATAAAAGTAATGTTCGCTCAAGTAACATAAAATTAGTACTTTAAAGATTATTTAAATCTCCCCGATTTATGTTGTACTTATATGCTACCAACAAACTTCTAAAATGTACAATGTATGTATATGTATGTATCAATGCATGTATGTATAAAAAATAATAACTTTACCCTAGCGATCTAACCCGAATCCTCAAGCTGTATGGGATCCTGCGCCAATAATAATACTGACGAGAAAAAATTATATATATATATATATATATATATATATATATATATATATATATATATATATATATATATATATATATATATATATATATATATATATATATATATATATATATATATATATATATATATATATATATATATATTTTATTTATTTATTTTTTTTTTTACGTTGTTGCCTATTACCGGTAGGCATCTTCCCGGTGGGGCCTGATGGTCGCCCAAGGCTTCTTCCAGGTGGGGCCTGATGGTCGGCCCAGCCTGCTCTGGCGCAGGCAGTGTTTATAGTGGCGCCATCTTGCATTGGCTCATGCTGCCTCGAACTCGATTTGATTCGCTGGACGACTTCCTCTAGAGTCCGGGTTGATGGGTTGATGGGTGGTCTTCAGGACAGCATGTGGGTAGTTTTAAGCCACTCGGCGGTGACCGAAAAATTTGAGTGGTAGCGTGAGGATTCAACTCACGTCCATCACGCTGCTAATGTGGGTCCAGCTACTATATATATATATATATATATATATATATATATATATATATATATATATATATATATATATATATATATATATATATATATATATATATATATATATATATATATATATATATATATATATATATATATATATATATATATATATATATATATATATATATATATATATATATATATTGGCCCCCCCCCTTTTCAATTTTCGTGGTACGCTACTGATCGTGACTATCGTATACAAGGGCACAGGTGATGGGGGGTGAGAGACAGGCGAGTAATGGGTTCCATCTCTCTCCTCAGGTGTGGGTGTCCCTACATGGCCGCCGCCATGACACCACTGCCGGTGGCTTCATGAGTGGGTGGCAGGGGTGGCAGAACGGCATGGTGGTATGTTTCAGTAACAACTTTACCGGCATGGTCACCGGGCTCACCCTGCTGAAGGGGAAGGAGGTGGAGGAGGAAGAGGAAGGTGGAAGGATGCGAATTCCTGCTGACTGTTCTGCTTTAGTGGCTCGGAATGTCCTCACTCACCCCCTGGACGATTCTTGGTTTTTGAAAAACTATTCCCTGACCCTGGAGGAGGAGCTGCCGGAGGACCCCTGTTTGAGGACTCCCCCCCAGACGGTGAGGCTCCAGGGGCCTGGAGGCTACCAGGCGTTTCTATGGCTGTGTCGCAGCCTTGGAGGAGACCTTCCGACTAGGGTTGATGATATGATGATGGAGCACAACTGCTCCACAGGGAAGTATTTGACCTGGGCGAGTAGAAGTGTAGAAATGGGTGCTGGCTCCGATGCCCTCTGCCCCGTGCTGCTGGCGGGGGGCGGGGCGGGACAGCTGCCCTGCCTCAATGAGCTGGACTGTGCGTTTTGCCTGGTTCCTGAAGGCCTGACATACACCCTCTTCGGTCAGGCCAAAGGCTTTGACCGCCATTACACCCTCAGGACACTGCTGGACGGGACCTTTGACTTCCAAGGGATGGGGACGAGCGTCATCTACCAGGGCGTTGTGGACGCTGGGCTCAAGACACCACAACGAAGAATTCCACCAGAGGTTGTGGGTGATGGGCCGCCGCCGCTGGTACCGCACAGGTTTGGGTCACCTGACAAACGCCCACACATGCACAGACAACTCCAAAAACTCGGATACACACACTGCCTCAAAGCTCCTCACCTTCACAGTCTGTAACGCCCTCTATTTCTCCTCTGACGACGGTGAGTGTCTGTTACGCAGAGAAATGTGTGACCTAGGGACAAACTCCTCAGGTTGGAGTGATCAAAGGAACTGCAAAACCCGAATAATAACTGACGCTGAAGACTACGATACACAATACGGGCCTTTCACCCGGGTGGACCAACAGAGCTTTTCCTACGAGATAAAGGTTCGTAGGATTTTCAAGATAAGCACTGTGGAAGGGAAGGCCACCTTGCAGCTTCATATACTATTTACGTGGCAAGATTTACATCTTAAACACAACAGTTTGGATGAAGCAAGGCTTATCCCGTGTGGGTTCTGGACACCTATCCTTTTCATGTACGCAGGGCGCTTCTCTGGACCATTCATATACCCTCACCGCAATGTCACAGTTTGTTTTCTAGAACCAACTAAGGACAGGCTGGAGCTGCAACTTGAAGATCCACTGATGGGTGCGTGTGGGTGTGCATGTTGGGTGATGAGGAATAATGGCACACTGATATATACTTATTTCCTTCAATATATTGAGGAAACAGAAAATACCAAGTACTAATGTCATTTTTTTCTTTTCCCAAATTTCACTTTCCCTGTCTCTGTCTTTGTAATCTTTTCCTCTTTCTACCTCTCACTGTCCATTCATGCATTTCCTTTGCAAACAAACAATTATGTGTTGTACCCTTTCATCATCACATTCCTCTTCCCATCTTCACTTCCCTCCAATCTTCTCTTCAATTTCCATGTTCTTTCATTCATTCTTCCTTTCCCTTTACTTTCTACTCCTTTCCACCTCTCCTGTCCCTATCATTTATCTCCTTCCCCTTAAACTATTCCTTCCCTCCAATCTTCCCTTCACAGACATAACAGTCACCAAGCCAAACATCGAACAAAATACGTTACTTGAGGTGGAGTTTCCATGCTATTTTCGGCTGTCCAGGTACCCATTTGGCAGCTACATGTGGAGCCTAGGCTTTCAAAATACACATGCAACATGGAAAACCCCTGTGGACAGTGATTACCAGGATATCGAGTACCGAAAGGACAAGGACCTCAATGAATTCCGTCTAGAGAAGATAACAATAGAGAAGGATTTTGCTTGGAAAATCTTAACCCTTCAACTGGTGGCCCAACCTAGTTACCACGTCATAAATAGCTTCTTACCAAGCTCCCTTATGTTTCTGATCTGCTACTTGTCTCTTTTCTTCCCCACCGCGTGTTTCAACGAGCGAATAATGGTTTCCCTGACAGCCCTCCTTGTCCTCGTCACCCTCTTCTCTCAGGCGACGAACACCTATGTCAAAACATCGTACTATAAGTTAATTGACGTGTGGTACGTCGTGTTGATGGTCCTCTGCTTTATTGTTGTGTTTGCTAATGCGCTTGTCAATTCTCTGAGGGTCGCAAAGGTACGCTCACAAACTGACCTCATGAAAAAGGTGTTGGCTGCCGAAAGGTGCAACACTACCTTCCAGGTGTTCCTCGCCGCCTGTTTTGTGGCACTGTTAATGGCATTTGTCTTGTTCAGCCAAGACATCCTGTAGGTGTGTGTGTGTGTGTGTGTGTGTGTGTGTGTGTGTGTGTGCCAATGTAGCATTAAGGCCACCAAACTACCACACTGTTAGCATTAAGGCCACCAAACTACCACACTGTTAGCATTAAGGCCACCAAACTACCACACTGTTAGCATTAAGGCCACCAAACTACCACACTGTTAGCATTAAGGCCACCAAACTACCACACTGTTAGCATTAAGGCCACCAAACTACCACACTACTAGGAGCTTAGTACCAATGGCACAGGGGGACACAGGAGGGACCTAAACACTCCAACATTCTCGTCAGATGAGAACACAAAGGAAGAGTCTGCCGTCCACCTTTCCCTGCCTGAATTCAGTGAGCAGGTGAAGGTTCTCCCCGATACCTTGTGCCTCACCTTCCGTGCCCGTCTGTTTACTAGCATGATAATTGTTACGTAAGATCACTATAGTTAGTATGTAGCTGCTGTCTTACTCCCTTTCCTCATGCTGGCTCTACTGCCCTGGTGATGTAATATTATCTACGAATAAAGAATTAAGACGTGTTCATCAGGCTGTTCATTATTCCCGTGATGCAGATAACACAAGCCTTGCCCTCAGATGCAAGTCCGTAAAATTGGCGACGTAGGCGAACGGCAAAAGGCAATCTCTCTCTCTCTCTCTCTCTCTCTAGTAAGTTTAAAGGCATTGTTTAAGTTAAAATTGTATCGTACGTATACTGTTACGCCACCCCCTCAACCCACCAACAACACCAGGCAGGCAGGCAGCGTAGTAACCGCAGGGTAGTGACCCGGAACAGCGGTAGACACTCTCTGACACAGGACGCCACACTTGTGGGCCGTGGACCAAGGAGGGGAGGCAAGAGGCTTGGGCACAAGAGAAACACAGCACAGGGTTCCTCGCTTTAATAGCAGGCTCCAACCACCATACACTAGTCCACTGGGCACAGTACAGTTATCCAAGCGCAAGGGGCACGGCACAGGCAGGCAATACGAGCACACAACGAGCACGCGTCTCCCTCTAGCCCAGTGGTTCTCAACTGGTGGTCGATGGTGACTTTTGAGTGGTCCACAGGATGTCCACTGTATTTGGTAATAAACTGGAAAATGGATGTACTAAATTTCAAATTATATTGAAAGTTCAGTGTGAATGATTTAATCAAGATAAATAATTGACCATTCATTTTATTAAATTATTAATATTTAAGAAATGTATTGGCAATCTTTAAGTTGTAGCTGCTAAGAAGTACTTCGAGTCACTTTCAGTTTCTAAATTCAATCTATTATAAAACGAATATCCATGATTTCCTGTACGAGTAGAGGCAACAAGCCATCTCCTGATTCCTTTCAGCTGCCGCGCGGCTACACGTCACACTGTCGCAAAGTGCTGCAGCTAGTAGTCACCGAGCTGCTGAGCTGATTGGCTGTATTATTCGTCCTGTGTCCCAACACTGACAAGCTTGGCAGTGAGAAGAGAATCCAAAAGTCTGCTTGCAAGGAAAATAATTCATCAAATTTGGAAGGATAGTATTGATTACTTGTATATTCCTCCATAATTTCAAAATCCTGCTTATTATAAATAAATTTCACGTCAAAATGATAGATACAAATGCATAAATTTCCAGGAAATTATGTTTGTAAGAAATATATTTCAGATTAAAATGTTATTTGGCCATTATTTTATATAATTTCTTGAAATTGTTTTGAAGAAATATATTTCAAACTAAAATCATGGTCCACGACATGTCTTTTATTGGGTTGGTGGTCCGTGACCTGAGAAGAGTTGAGAACCACTGCTCTAGCCACTCTGTCTTCCGTGGAGTCTCTCTCCCCTCCGCAACACACACCTGCGCTGCCCTCGCCCCTCAACCCTTCGCTCACAATACTGCGCCCCCCCACATACACACACACACACACACACAATAACACCCCTGGCGTAACAATATTATTTTACACTTAACAGAGTTCAGAGTGACTAGGGGAAATTACGTGAGAAGTCGCCACAGCCCCGAGCACCTCAGCACATTTCTCAAAAAGTTCAGTCAGCTCACAACATCCAGATCTAACCTAAGCATTGTTCCAGCACTGAGCAGCACACTGCCACACACACTGTTATACTTGTGAAGACGTGCCTTCTTGACACTCTAACACGTGGGAAAAAACACCATCATCATCATCAGGTTTTTCCATAATCTCTCATGAGGTTAGATGGTCGATGATGCACTTCTAGCTATATCTGTCCATTGCCTCAGCTTCTCCAATGCCCAGTGCCCAATGTGAAGCGAGCCTAAGGGACCATTGTCGGTGTGAGGGCCCTTCAGCCTTTGTGTAATCACCCAGAGGTTCTCACTCATGACAACAGCTGCAGGAGCTTATGGTATTGTAGGGGACCAGTGTCGGTGTGACGGCCCTTTAAGCCTCAGTACACTCGCCCCCAGGTTCCCTCACCCACGACAGCAACTGCAGGAGCTTCTGGGTGTTGCATTTCATGACGTTTTCCATACCATAGCGAAAACAAGTGACCAGTGTTGGTGTGAGGGCCCTTTAACCCAGTAACAGCGACGGGCCAAATTTGTGGCTTTACTGTGTAGCAGAGACGGGCCAAATTTGTGGCTTTACCGTGTAGCAGAGACGGGCCAAATTTGTGGCTTTACTGTGTAACAGCGACGGGCCAAATTTGTGGCTTTACCGTGTAGCAGAGACGGGCCAAATTTGTGGCTTTACTGTGTAACAGCGACGGGCCAAATTTGTGGCTTTACCGTAGCGACATGCTAAATTTGTGGCTTTACCGTGTAGCAGCGACTGGCTAAATTTGTGGCTTTACCGTGTAGCAGCGACGGGCCAAATTTGTGGCTTTACCGTGTAGCAGAGACGGGCCAAATTTGTGGCTTTACCGTGTAGCAGAGACGGGCCAAATTTGTGGCTTTACTGTGTAACAGCGACGGGCCAAATTTGTGGCTTTACCGTGTAGCAGCGACAGGCTAAATTTGTGGCTTTACCGTGTAGCAGCGACAGGCTAAATTTGTGGCTTTACCGTGTAGCAGCGACGGGCCAAATTTGTGGCTTTACCGTGTAGCAGTGATGGGCCAAATTTGTGCCATGATTTAACCCCCCAAAATAGATGATACATAAACTGATCACAAATGCTTTGATATATATTATGAAATGGTTTGTGTGAGTGATGATTTTTTTCTCATTTTTCTCGCTTAGAGGGACCATTAAGAAACATGATCCCCGCTGCTACCGGGTTAAGCCTCTGTACACTCAGCCCCAGGTTCCCTCACCCACGACAGGGACTGCAGGAGCTTATGGTAATTATACTTCACGTCATACTCCATATCGTACCAGAAATTCACCGCTAGGCAACCATGGGACTGCCGCACGTGATGGTACCAAAGCGACGGCAGGTACAGCGCCTCCCCAGCATGGACCCTACAGTGCACCGGTGACGCATGACCATACTGGGGGTAGGTCGCTAGGTCAGGGGTCACGGGGTCGATGCAAACCCAGGGCACCTCCTCGCCGTGGGTTGGCTCGATGGTGAAGGTTCCCGGGTGTGTCTCGCGGTAGGCGGCTGGTGGGTAGAGGCGGTAGGGGACCCAGGGAGCGTCAGAGGGCGGGAGAAGGATGAAGTCTTTGTAGCCGGAGATGACGCAGTAGATGTTCTCGTAGTGGTCCTTGTGCACTGTTTGGGGGGAGGGGGAGGGGGGGGGGGAGGAAAGAGAGAAGGAAGAGGAGAGAAGAAAGGGTGGAGAAGGAAGAACGGAGGAAGAGGAAGTGAGGGAAAGAAAGAGACGAGAGGGTGGTAGTGGAGGAGGAGAAGGAAGAAGAGAGGAGAGGAAAGGGAGGAGAAGGAAGAAGAGAGGAAGTGGAGGAAGAGAGGAAAACAAAGAAGATAAAAGGAAAAAGAGAGAGAAGGAAGAAGGGAAGAAGAGGAGGAAGAGAGAAGGAAGGTGTGGTAGAGGAAGAGGAGGAGGAGGGGGAGGAAGAAGAAAGGGTAAGACAACAAGGAATTATGAGAATGAATATATTGACTGAAAACAAGAGAAGGAAGAAATACAAACAAGAATAAGATGATGGAAAGAACACAGCAACACAATCCACATCACACTCCTTAAATCAGTTTATTTCTACTCATCTCTATTTCTATTTGTTACCCGAGCACCGCCTTCCCGACAGACTGTACTCGCCCTAGTGAACTTTTTCTTTTGGAGGGAGACAGAGAGAAGTTAGTGTGTTAGTGTTAGTGTTAGTGTGTGTGTGTATCTGCTGTTTCGTAAGTGAGCAATGTGAATTTGTGAGGAATATGGAGGAGAATGCCTAACAATCTGTCTATATGAGTTTGTGTACACTGTCAAGAGCAGAGAAGGAAACGTAGACCCATAGGTTGGTATTGTCAAATGGTCAACCCCCCCTCACCAACTATTTCCAGAGGCCAAAAAGGAGGTTCATCGAGTTCTAATGAGTGTTCTTTTAGGTTCACGGTACAGAAGAAGGCTCAGACTACCACCAGGGTCATAAAAGTACCCCTGGATATGCCCCAAACTCCCACGAAAGACTAGTAAATTATGTGTTCTCGGGCACAGAAATGTTTAAAAATATGGCCCATGTTCTCCACGTCATGACCTACAAACCAACATCAGATAAGGCTTTGGCAGAGGTTGCATTAGTAGCATTCTTATCTAAGCTCAGGAGAGGGAGGAGAAGAGAAAAGGGAGAAAGAGAAGGGTGAGGAGAGAAGAAAACAGAGGAAGAGGAGCAGGAGGAGAGAAAGGGAGAGGGGAGGAGGAGAAGAGGAGAAAATAAGACAGGAAGAAGAGAGGGAGAGGAGACAAAAGGGAGAAAGAGAAGGGTGAGGAGAAGAGAAGAAAACAGAGGAAGAGGAGCAGGAGGAGAGAAAGGGAGAGGGGAGGAGGAGAAAAGGAGAAAATAAGACAGGAAGAAGAGAGGGAGAGGAGACAAAAGGGAGAAAGAGAAGGGTGAGGAGAAGAGAAGAAAACAGAGGAAGAGGAGCAGGAGGAGAGAAAGGAGGGGAGGAGGAGAAAAGGAGAAAATAAGACAGGAAGAAGAGAGGGAGAGGAGAAAAAAGGGAGAAAGAGAAGGGTGAGGAGAAGAGAAGAAAACAGAGGAAGAGGAGCAGGAGGAGAGAAAGGGAGAGGGGATGAGGAGAAGAGGAGAAAATAAGACAGGAAGAAGAGAGGGAGAGGAGAGAAAAGGGAGAAAGAGAAGGGTGAGGAGAAGAGAAGAAAACAGAGGAAGAGGAGCAGGAGGAGAGAAAGGGAGAGGGGAGGAGGAGAAAAGGAGAAAATAAGACAGGAAGAAGAGAGGGAGAGGAGACAAAAGGGAGAAAGAGACGGGTGAGGAGAAGAGAAGAAAACAGAGGAAGCGGAGCAGGAGGAGAGAAAGGGAGAGGGATGAGGAGAAGAGGAGAAAATAAGACAGGAAGAAGAGAGGGAGAGGAGAGAAAAGGGAGAAAGAGAAGGGTGAGGAGAAGAGAAGAAAACAGAGGAAGAGGAGCAGGAGGAGAGAAAGGGAGAGGGGAGGAGGAGAAGAGGAGAAAATAAGACAGGAAGAAGAGAGGGAGAGGAGAGAAAAGGGAGAAAGAGAAGGGTGAGGAGAAGAGAAGAAAACAGAGGAAGAGGAGCAGGAGGAGAGAAAGGGAGCGGGGAGGAGGAGAAGAGGAGAAAATAAGACAGGAAAAGGAGAGGGAGAGGAGAAAAGAATGGACAGAGAGGAAAAGGAAGGTGAGGAGAAAAAAAAAAAAAAGGGGGGGGGGGGGTGGGAGGTGGGGAAGGAGAATTGAAAAGTCACAGTTTGAAGTGAAATGTCCAAACCCGGTGCCTCCTGGTCGATAAAAGCATGTCACCCATTGCCCGTAGGTTGTTTACAGGTATAAGGTGCAAAACTGAAGAATAATTGACTATATTTTCATTTACTTTTCATTCCTTTCCTCTCATCTTCTTTCCTTTCCTTCCCTTTCTCTTCGTTTTCCTTCCCTTCCTTTCCTTTCTTCTCCTCTCTCTTCCTTTCTCTTCCTATCCTTCCCATCCCTTCCCTTTCTGACCAGTGAGTGACGAATGTAAGCAGGTTTGTGGCTGTGTTTTCATTTCTAGTGTCTTCAGCATAATTCAATTTGATGTTAGATGGGTAGTATTTCTGATGGTGTGGTTATTTCGACTTCTGGTCTAATAATAACTGTTTTACATACACGGTGCTACGGTAGGCACCACATACTGTAGAATGTTGGTAAGGAAATGGTAAAGCATCCCCATTGCCTTGGAAATACTGTAATACCTTGGTTAACGAGTGCCTTACTTTACGAGTGTTTTGATTTACGAGCAAAAAAAAATTCAATGAAAATGCCTTCGTTTATGAGCAGTGACTTACTGTATGAGCCTTCTGTTTGTACAGGTCGAAGGCATGAGCGTGGGTTCCTTTTGTTCGCCGCAAAACGATAGCGCTCAGAGTGGAAAACAATGGGGATGGGGTCTCAGTCCACATTATACACTCGCAGAGGTACCACCTGCGCGCTCGTGTCCGCTTACATTTGTGCTCTAGTGTGTGATCTTTGTGCTTCAGTTTTGGTTTACGAGTTTTTTGGTTTGTGAGCGAAATGCTGGAATGAGTTAAGCTCGTTCACCAAGGTATGACTGTACATGCGAGGGGCCTCAAGCAGTGAAGATGTGAACTAATAGCCAATATGGTCTATTCCCTACTTCCTCCCCCTCCCCTCCGCCACTTACTTGAAGTCACCGCCCGGCCGTCGCCCATCCAGAAGTTCACAGCGTCGGGCGTCTTGCCGAGCGCCTCCGAGAACCAGGGAACCTCCGTCGCAGCGTCACCGAGGATCTCAGAAAACTCCTCTGTGAAGTTTGAGTTTTGCTTCTGGATGTAGAAAACCTGAAGGGAAGGAGGGAGACAGAGAGAAGTTAGTGTGTTAGTGTTAATGTTAGAACCGAGTCACATATACGCAGTTCAGCGAAACGCTTCATTGCGGATAGCTATCCGCAATGAACCATATATCCATCTGCTATAATCCGCCACTATCCGTAACATTCCGCACGGAACCGTGGAGGGGCTGCAGTTGGTCTGAAATGTTAAAAAATACTGCAGCATGGCGCCACGGCTGAGCATCCGCAATCGAAACGCAGTGGCGCCGCAAGAGATACGCAATAAATCCGTGTTGTGCGCAATCAATCCGTATTGTACGTAGTCGATCCATATTGAACGTATTTGATCCGCAATGAACTGCAACTAATTTTAAGCTGGGATCACACGTACGCAGTTCAGCGATACAGTTCTCCGTGGATAGCTATCCGCAATGAAACATATAGCCATCCGCCATAATCCGCCACTATCTGTAACATTCCGCACGGAACCGCCAAAATTCAACCTGTAGTGAAACGTATCGCTGAACCGCGTACGTGTGACCCGAGCCTTAGTGTTAGTGTGTGTGTGTTTGTGTACCTGCGGTTTCATAAATAAGCAATGTGAATGTACCATATTGGCTGTCAGTTCGCCTCTTCACCACCAGAGGCCCTTGGCGTGCGATCAGGTCTAAAGAAGAAGAAGCGGCGACGAATGTAAACAAACATTGGGTGGAGGGGCTGTGGAGGCCGTGGCCCCACAGCATAACTGGCCCTCTATAAAACACTTCCAAGGGAAAAAGAAGGTCACGCACGTGGAAGCATCGCCCACGGCATCTTGCACATACCTGTGGATCATATTTATTCCCAGTATTCGGTCCCAGAACTCAAACTGTACCTTGAGAACAGGGAAGTTCAGGTGACGGCGTACTTAATATACCATACGAGCACACGAAAGACAAGCTTGTATCAAACTGTATTGTCAGATCATACTCGAACGATTTACAACCTTTCAAGCAACTATAATTCATCTCATAATAGGTAAATAAACTGACGTCTGGCTCTGTCAGTGTTTGTATGCAAGTTTAGATGATTTATTTATAACACGGGTCATATTCAAAGCAGCCTAGGTATAATCACAATCAACAGACAGTATTGACTATTTCATGTTACTTTGAATACTAATTGTTATTTACATGCAGTAAATTATTAAAACACCCTTGATTTGCACTTGCACAGCCAGATCATTTAATGTACCTGAACTGATATGAATTATAGGCATTTGAGGAGCCATAGATCCTTCGGGTATGATCTGACTACTCTGTTTGACACAAGCTTGTCTTTTGTGTGCTTGTCGTGGTATATTATTATCAATGCCAAGCGGTTTGTTAGGGATTTTGAAGGATTTTTTTTTTGTCGTGGCCTATTGCACCGTTAGGCTTTTTCACTGGTGGGGCCGGGTTGATCGGTGGTCTTCAATGGTTAATGATACACTTCCCACTGCTCCCTTACCCTGAGACAGATTCCTCCTACTACTACTATTACTACTACTACTACTATTACCACTACTACTACTATGGTCAATATGGTACCCACTGCCCTCTTACCCCAGGCTGGCTTTCGGGATTTTCCATAATGTCGAGGAACTGTCCGAACTTCATCGTGCGCTCTTCGGGCATGACAAAGAATCCATCACATGGCGCATCGGCGTAACCATTGGGGGTGACGGCTACCGAGACCTCCTTGTGGCCGAGTCTGTCCCTGCCGAAGAAGAGGATGATGATGATGATGATGATTATTGGGGCGCCGCAACTGCAGGGTCATATGGCGCCGAACGTAAACTAAATAAACTATAAAATAAAACTATTAATAAAAATAATGGTAAATAATTAAAAACATGATCAAGGAGGGTTGAAGAGGAGGAGGAAGAAAAATGTAGCAAAGAGTAAAAGAATTGTAGCAATGAAAGTAAAACGAGAAAAGAGAAGAGAGAAGAAGAATCAGGAAAACTCGATTAGAAAAACACTGAGAAGGAGAAAAGGAGGTGAGAAGGAGGAGGAGGAATAAAAATGAAGCAAAGAAAGTAAAAAGAATGTGACGGTAAAATTAGTAAAAGGAATGAGTGAAAGAAATATAGCATTAAAAGTAAGAGGGGAAAAGAGAAGAGAGAAGGAGAAGCAGGAAAATTTGATTAAGAAAACACCAAAAAGGAGAAAAAAGAGAATGAAAAACAGGAAAATTCGATTAGGAAAACACTGAAAAGGAGAAAAAAGAGAATGAAAAACAGGAAAATTCGATTAGGAAAACACTGAAAAGGAGAAAAAAGAGAGAATGAAAAACAGGAAAATTTGATTAGGAAAACACTGAGGAGAAAAAAGAGAAGGAAAAACAGGAAAATTTGATTAGGAAAACACTGAGAAGAAAAAAGAGAAGGAAAAACAGGAAAATTTGATTAGGAAAACACTGAGAAGAAAAAAGAGAAGGAAAAACAGGAAAATTTGATTAGGAAAACACTGAGGAGAAAAAAGAGAAGGAAAAACAGGAAAATTTGATTAGGAAAACACTGAGGAGAAAAAAGAGATTGAAAAATAGGAAAACTTGATTAGGAAAACACTGAGGAGAAAAAAGAGAAGGAAAAATAGGAAAACTTGATTAGGAAAACACTGAGGAGAAAAAAGAGAAGGAAAAATAGGAAAACTTGATTAGGAAAACACCGAGGAGAAAAAAGAGAATGAAAAACAGGAAAATTTGATTAGGAAAACACTGAGAAGAAAAAAGAGAAGGAAAGAGGAAAATTTGATTAGGAAAACACTAACAAGGAGAAAAGAGAAGAGAGAGGAGAAGAAATAGGAAAACTCAACAAGGAAAAAAAGGAGGTGAGGAGGAGGAGGAGGAGGAAGAAAAATGCAGAAAAAAGAGTACAAGGAATGTGACAATGCAGGTAAAAGGAGAAAAATAAAAGAGAGGACGAGGAGGAGGAGGAGGAGGAAGATGAATGCAGGAAAGAGTATAGAACAACAACTATATAGAAGAAAATGATAGAGAAGAGAAATGGGAAGATAAGATAAGAAAAAAAAATGAGAAGGAGGAGAAGGTAGGGAGAAGGAGGAAGAGGAGAGGGAAAGAAAGGAGATGAAAGAGGACAGATGAGGAAATGAGAAGGGGAATGAAAGACTGACTAAGGGAAAGGAGGGATATGAAAGAAGGTGAAGAAATGAGAGACCAGAGAAAATAAAAGGAGTGAATGAAAGAAAATACAGCAATAAAAGGAAGAGGAAGTATCAATAGGTAAACAGGTATAAGGTGAAGAACTCAAGATTAATTAACTATATTTTCCTTTACTTTCCTCTCCTCTCCTCTTCTTTCCTTTCCTTCCCCTTCTTTTTCCTTCCCATCCTTTCCTTTCTTCCCCTCTCTTCCTTTCCTTCCCTTTCTTCTCCTCTCCCATCCTTTCCTCTCCTTTCCTCTCCTCTTCTCTCCTTTCCTTCCCATTCCTTTTCCTTCCCTTCCTCTCCCATTCTTTCCTTTCCTTTCCTCTCCTCTTCTCTCCTTTCCTTCCCATTCCTTTTCCTTCCCTTCCTCTCCCATTCTTTCCTTTCCTTTCCTCTCCTCTTCTCTCCTTTCCTTCCCTTTCTCTTCCTTCCCATTCCTTTCTCTTCCTTTTCCTTCCCTTCCTTTCCTATCCTTTCCTCTCCTCTCCCTTCCCATCCTTTCCCTTTCTGTCCCTCTCTTTCTCTTTTCCTTCCCTTCCTTTCCTTTCCTCTCCCTTCCCTCCCTTCCCTTTCCTTTGTCTCCCTTCCCTTCCATTTCATTCCCTTCCCTTTCCTTTCCTTTCCCATCTTATCCCTTATCCTACCCAATCCTATCCCTTCCCTTTCCTATCCTTTCCTTCACCTTAGACAGCTATGTGGACAGAGAGGAGATAATAGAGGAGTTGAGGGAGGGAGAGCAAGTGTATATCAGAGGACAATAGCTCACTACTTTCCTTCCCTTCCCTTCCGTCCCCCTCCCTGTACCTGAGATAGTCGTGTGTCCACCTGGTGAGGGCCAGGCGCTTGGTCACGCCTGCACCACCACGGCTTGTTGGCCACCCACTCACGGAAGAAGGGAGTGGCAGGAGCAGCAGCCAGCACGGGGACGCGGCTGTTTAGGTATAACTCTGAGTGAACGGAGAATAATAATGATAGCGACTGTTTTGTTTCGCCCTGAAGTATAGAGAAAAAATACAGAAACATGCAGAAAATTAATGGTATAGAAGGAAAGGAGTGCAAATAAACAGGAGATTGAAGGGAGGAATAAGTGTGGATATTAAAGTAACCTGTCTTCATCATAACATTACATCTGTAAAGGTAAATAAGTAAATAAAGAAAGAAAGAAAAAAGTAATATATGCAGTTGTTTGGACATCTGAGTGAATTGAAAATGGTGAAGCTTGAGAGTGAAGGTAGGAGGAGGTGAACATAACCCTTTCTTTATCATGCAACCACCAGTATGTATAAACAGATAAATTGATAGAGTAATATGCAGGTTCAAAGTACTTTATGTAACTCTTGGTGAATGAAAAATAAAGATTAAGAGAAGGCGATGGACGTTATCAATCTGTCTTTGTTGTGAAATTCAGAGATATTCACAGAAAAACAGATAAATAAGTAAACAGAGTAATATAAAAGTTATTTAGGTAGATTTCAGAGTGAACGGAAAATAATAATAATAATAATAATAATAATAATAATAATAATAATAATAATAATAATAATAACAGTAATAGCTTTTTTTTCACCCTGAAGTATATAGAAAAAAACACAAAATCACAGAAAATAATAGTAACGATGAGAGGAGGGCAGATATGCAGGAGATTGGAGGCAGGAATAAGGGAAGGACATTAAACTAACCTATAATATATGCAGTTATTTAGATACATTTCTGACTGAGTGGAAAGTACGGCTCATGATTGAAGGCATAAAAAGGTGGAGATATGGTTATTAATCTATCCTTACTATAACATTCTATCAGTAAAAATAATAGATAAATAGATAAATAAATAAGTAGGTATAATTGTGAGTGAACAGAGAGTATGGTTTGGGGGATGGAAGGCAGGAGAAGGTGGAGGATATCAACCTGTCTTCTTTTTAACATTGGCCCATAAAATAAAAATAAAAAAAAAGGTCCCCACACTCACCCTGCGCCTCGGTGGACAGCCTGAGCAGCGCCTCCTTCACCCTTCCCTCCGGCATGGGGTTGAGGTGGTCTTGGTCTCCTGCAAACAATATAAATGGCATAACTTAACGGATTAACTTAACCCCTTGACTGCGGATTTCCTACAAGAAAACATCACCAAGCTACAGGAGTGGAACAAAAAATGGCTGCTGCAATTCAATGAAGAAAAATGTAAAGTTATATGCACCTTGGGAGAGGATATCCAGCATACCAATACCACATGAGAAACACTCCACTATCCACCACCGAGGCAGAGAAAAACCTGGGAGAATTTACCAGGGCTACCAGCAAAGGCCAAACCCGTGCCAATTGCAGCGGGCGGGTTAATTGACCTCTCTTTTGGTCACTCTTTTGAACTCATTTTTATAGGGGCAGTGTTTAGTGGGCTTTTTTTTCTCATTAATACATTTTTTTTCCCCTTGAGCTGCTTCCTTTACTGAAAAAAAAAAAAGGAAATGATGGGAAATGATGATGTTTGCAGCCTTATCTAAGACAGGTCAGCGGATGTCATGTCAAACAACCAGGCCAAGCAAAAAATGTAGCCTTTGTTTAAGTTTTGGATATTAGTCTTTGTTTATTTCATTTAGCATTTATTAATCTATTTTTAGTTTTATTACTGATGGAATGTTAAAATGAAGACTCACATAGACTTACATAGAAAATCAGACCACACAGACCCCATGGTCCAGACTTGGTGGTCTGTCCTTAAATCTAAGTGATTTAACATTAATCAGAAGACTCCAAAACGTTGCATTTCTACTCTAGTTGATATTAAGTTGAAGGAAGTGACGGTCGAGCTTATTTTTGAAGGAGTCAATCGTGTTACACTGGACCACTGATGGTGGAAGCTTATTCCATTCTCGCACTACAACGTTGGTGAAGAAAAATTTGGTGCAGTCTGAATTTACTTGTCTACGTCTGAGTTTTACGCCATTGTTCCTCGTGCGCAAAGTGTCATCGATCATAAACAATGTTGATCTGTCTACATTCATGAAACCATTAAGTATTTTAAAACATTCGATCAGTTTTCCTCGGAGGCGACGTTTCTCAAGAGAGAACATGTTAAGGGTGGAAAGCCTTTCTTCGTAGGATTTGTTGCGCAAGGAAGGGATCATTTTCGTTGTCCGACGCTGAACACCTTCTAATTTAGCAATATCCTTTGCATGGTGGGGAGACCAAAACTGTACCGCATATTCCAAGTGGGGTCTGACTAAACTGTTGTAGAGCGGGAGTATTACATCTTTATTCTTGAATACAAAGTTTCTTTTAATGAAGCCCAACATTCTGTTCGCTTTATTTGCTGCATCGATGCATTGCTGTGAGAATTTGAGGTTTGACGATTTTGACCCCAAGTCCTTGACGCATTGAACGCTTTTGAGTTTAACGGCGCATTTCGTATTGAACTTCTTATTCCTCGTTCCAACTTGAAGGACCTGGCACTTGTCTACGTTAAAGGGCATCTCCCATCTATCCGACCAAGCTGAAATTTTGTGCAAATCCTCTTGGAGGCTTTGCCTGTCTTCGTCAGTCAGAACCGAGTTACCAATCTTTGTGTCGTCTGCAAATTTACTAATGCGGTTATTGAATCCACGTCGTTGATGTAAATAATGAAGAGCACTGGGCCAAGAACCGAGCCCTGAGGAACTCCACTAGTGACAGGCGCCCACTCTGAGTTAAATCCGTCAATCACTACAGGTTAATTCAATGTCCCTCACCGTTACCTGCCCTTTAATCTCTCAAGCCTCACCGTTTTTCATTCCCTAAGAGAATTGATTCATTTATTAACTTACTTCTTAATTTTTACTAATGAAATGTTATAATAAAGACAGGGTAACCTTCTTAACCTTCTCTCTGAACTTCAATTTCTTAAGTCTTATTTTCCATTGACTCCAAAAAATAACTAAACAACTTCATATATTACTTTTTGTTCATTAGATACGTATAATATTAAGAACTAATGACTTTGATTGGAATTATAAAAAACCCTTCGGTTCTCACATCACCTATTTCTAAAGGTCAAAGAGGGATCAGTTGCGTTCTAATGAGTGTTTCTTCAGGTTCATGGTACAGAAGAAGGGTCAGAATACCACCAAGGTTATAAAACTACTTCTGGAAATGCCCACAACTCCTACTAAAGCCTTGTCAAATATGTGTTTCTAGGTTCATGGTACAGAGGAAGGGTCACACTACCACCAGGGTCATAAAACTACTCCTGGAAATGCCCAAAACTCCTACGAAAGCCAATTGTCAAATATGTGTTTCTAGGCTCATGGTACAGAAGAAGGGTCACACTCTACCACCAGGGCCATAAAACTACCCCTGGAAATGCCCAAAACTCCTACTAAAGCCTTGTCAAATATGTGTTTCTAGGTTCATGGTACAGAGGAAGGGTCACACTACCACCAGGGCCATAAAACTACTCCTGGAAATGCCCACAGCTCCTACGAAAGCCTTGTCAAATATGTGTTCTTGGGAAATGTCTTGAAATACAACCCTTTGAGATGCACAAGAACCGCTCCAGCAAGGATTATTCTACTAACGTGCTGATATCTTAGTAATTAGACCCACACAGCCACCGAAACCCATATAAATTTGGCCCATAATCTTCCTCGTCCTCCCTTACGTACCTTTACCGCCTGAAGAATCCGCCATCGTGTGAAAAAAGGTGAAAATAAGGAAAGTTGTGAAGCCTGAAAGAAGGTAAACAAGCCCTCCTCTTCTTCTTCTTGTGACCTTTGAGCCTCTCAGTTTCTTTTTCATGTGTCTGTTGCCTTTGGTCTTCTTTTGTGTCCCTTTTTTTGTTTTAAGTTTGCATCCGAGAAGGCAAAGAAATCAGCCACGTGCGTTCTATTTCTTTTTTTATTGTAGAGATATATATAGGCTCTATTGTAACCTACTACTACTACTACTACTACTACTACTACTATTATATATACTACTACTATACTACTATAATACTACTATATACAACTACTACTACTACGTCTGCTACGTACGTGTGCTCTACAACTACAGCAATATATTAGCTACTACGTACTACTACAACTATTAAAAGTACAGCAATTTACTACTACAACAACTACAGCAACTACTACTACTACTACTACTACTACCACTACTATATACTATTAGAACAGTACAACTATAATCCACCAATCAATCATCCCATAATCTCCTTTGCTGTATATCTGCAACAATAAACTAATCCCATAATGTAAATAAAACCACGTGTTGACGCCGCTGCCAGACGGTGAGATGGCGGTCCGTGGCGCAGTGGTTAGCGTCCCTGCTGGTTGGTTATAAGACACTTTCGCTTCGCATATCAGCTATTTCCAGAGGCCAAAATGGAGACCAGTCGAGTTCTAATGTGTGTTCTTTTCGGTTCATGGTACAGAAGGGTCAAACTACCACCAGGGCCATATATAAACCTACCCCTAGAAATGCCCCAAACTCCAATACGAAACCTTGTCAAATATGTGTTTCTAGGTTCATGGTATAGAAGAAGGGTCAAAAAAACTAAATTACCACCAGGGCCATAAAACTATCCCTAGAAATGCCCAAAACTCCTACGAAAGCCTTGTCAAATATGTGTTTCTAGGTTCATGGTACAGAAGAAGGGTCAAACTACCACCAGGGCCATAAAACTATCCCAAGAAATGCCCAAAACTCCTACGAAAGCCTTGTCAAATATGTGTTTCTAGGTTCATGGTACAGAAGAAGGGTTAAACTACCACCAGGGCCATAAACCTACCCCTAGAAATGCCCCAATTAACTCCGGACCCTATACGAAAGCCTTGTCATATATGTGTTTCTAGGTTCATGGTGTAGAAGAAGGGTCAAAAAAACTAAATTACCACCAGGGCCATAAAACTATCTCTAGAAATGCCCAAAACTCCTATACGAAAGCCTTGTCAAATATGTGTTTCTAGGTTCATGGTACAGAAGAAGGGTCAAACAACCACCAGGGCCATAAAACTATCCCAAGAAATGCCCCAAACTCCTATACGAAAGCCTTGTCATATATGTGTTTCTAGGTTCATGGTACAGAAGAAGGGTCAAACTACCACCAGGGCCATAAACCTACCCGTAGAAATACCCCAATTAACTCCTATACTACGATCAAGCCTTGTCCAATATGTGTTTCTAGGTTCATGGTACAGAAGAAGGGTCAAACTACCACCAGGGCCATAACCCTACCCCTAGAAATGCCCGAATTAACTCCTATACGAAAGCCTTGTCAAATATGTGTTTCTAGGTTCATGGTACAGAAGAAGGGTCAAACTACCACCAGGGCCATAAAACTATCCCTAGAAATGCCCCAAACTCCTATACAAAAGCCTTGTCAAATATGTGTTTCTATAGGTTCATGGTACAGAAGAAGGGTCAAACAACCACCAGAGCCATAAAACTATCCCAAGAAATGCCCCAAACTCCTATACGAAAGCCTTGTCAAAAGTGTTTCTAGGTTCATGATACAGAAGAAGGTTAAACTACCACCAGGGCCATAAACCTATCCCTAGAAATGCCCCAAACTCCTATACGAAAACCTTGTCAAATATGTGTTTCTAGGTTCATATGGTACAGAAGAAGGGTCAAACTACCACCAGGGGCATAAAACTATCCCAAGAAATGCCCCAAACTCCTATACGGAAGCCTTGTCAAATATGTGTTTCTAGGTTCATGGTACAGAAGAAGGGTTAAACTACCACCAGGGCCATAAACCTACCCCTAGAAATGCCCCAATTAACTCCTATACGAAAGCCTTGTCATATATGTGTTTCTAGGTTCATGGTACAGAAGAAGGGTCAAACTACCACCAGGGCCATAAACCTACCCTTAGAAATGCCCCAATTAACTCCTATATGATCAAGCCTTGTCCAATATGTGTTTCTAGGTTCATGGTACAGAAGAAGGGTCAAACTACCACCAGGGCCATAAACCTATCCCTTGAAATGCCCCAAACTCCTATACGAAAACCTTGTCAAATATGTGTTTCTAGGTTCATGGTACAGAAGAAGGGTCAAACTACCACCAGGGCCATAAAACTATCCCTAGAAATGCCCCAAACTCCTATACGAAAACCTTGTCAAATATGTGTTTCTAGGTTCATGTTACAGAAGGGTCAAACTACCACCAGGGCCATAAACCTATCCCTAGAAATACCTCAAACTCCTATGAAAGCCTTGTCAAATATGTGTTTCTAGGTTCATGGTACAGAAGAACTAGAAATGCCCCAAACTCCGATACGAAACCTTGTAAAATATGTGTTTCTAGGTTCATGGTACAGAAGAAGGGTCAAACTACCACCAGGGCCATAAAACTATCCCTAGAAATGCCCCAAACTCCTATACGAAAGCCTGGTCAAACATGTGTTCTTGGGAGGCAAAATGTCTTATAATTGACGCCGAATCTGCGAGCACGGGTTCGAATCCTGGCGTGCTTCAATTTTTACTTTACTGTCTCGTGAAGAAAGACGTACGGCACATTATTTATATTATTTTGTGCTCTTCATTACATTACGGTGAAGACAATTAATGAGTTTCTTTTTCTTATAATTTATTGCGTGTTTGAGTTACGAGTGTTTATTTCTATCTTCATTTATTTGATGTTATTTTTTATTTTAGTTTTGTTCTAGCTTTTCCTTTTTATCTATCTCTTCTTTGTCCACTGAGAGAGAGAGAGAGAGAGAGAGAGAGAGAGAGAGAGAGAGAGAGAGAGAGAGAGAGAGAGAGAGAGAGAGAATTTCATGCTATATTTTTTCTTTCCTTCCTTTTTTTTCCTGCAATTTGTTCAGATTTACATAGATTTACATAGAACATCAGACCACACAGACCCCATGGTCCAGACTAGGTGGTCAGTCCTTAAACCTAAGTGATTTTACATTAATCAGATGGCTCCAAAACGTTACTTTTCTACTCTAGTTAATATTAAGTTCAAGGAAGTGATGGTCGAGCTTGTTTTTAAAGGAGTCAATCGTGTTACACTGGACCACTGATGGTGGGAGCTTATTCCATTCTCGCACTACAATGTTGGTGAAGAAAAATTTGGTGCAGTCTGAATTTACTTGTCTACATTTGAGTTTTGTGCCATTGTTCCTCGTTCGCAAAGTGTCATCGATCATAAACAATTTTGTTCTATCTACATTCGTGAAACCATTAAGTATTTTAAAGCATTCGATCAGTTTTCCTCGGAGGCGACGTTTCTCAAGAGAGAACATGTTAAGGGTGGAAAGCCTTTCTTCGTAGGATTTGTTGCGCAAGGAAGGGATCATTTTTGTTGCTCGACGCTGAACACCTTCTAGTTTAGCAATGTCCTTTGCATGGTGGGGAGACCAAAACTGTACTGCATATTCCAAGTGGGGTCTAACTGAACTATTGTAGAGTGGAAGTATTACATCTTTATTCTTGAATAAAAAGTTTCTTTTAATGAAGCCCAACATTCTGTTCGCTTTATTTGCTGCATCGATGCATTGATGTGAGAATTTGAGGTTTGACACGATTTTAATCCCCCGGTCCTTAACGCATTGAACGCTTTTGAGTTTAACGCCGCGCATTTCGTAATCGAACTTCTTATTTTTTGTTCCAACTTGAAGGACCTGGCACTTGTCTGCGTTAAAGGGCATCTCCCATTTATCCGACCAAGCTGAAATTTTGTACAAATCCTCTTGGAGGCTTTGCCTGTCTTCGTCAGTGAGAACCGAGTTACCAATCTTTGTGTCGTCTGCAAATTTACTAATGCGATTATTGAGTCCAACATCCACATCGTTGATGTAAATAATGAAGAGCACTGGGCCAAGAACCGAGCCCTGAGGGACGCCACTAGTGACCGGCGCCCACTCTGAGTTAAATCCGTCAATCACAACTCTTTGTTGTCTGTTGCTCAACCAATTCGCGATCCATTGGTTAACTTGACCGTCAATGCCTATTTGCTTTAATTTATAAAGTAATTTATGATGTGGGACTTTATCAAACGCTTTCTGGAAATCTAGACAGACTACGTCCACTGATTTGGTTACGTCATAAATTGAGAAGAGATCGTTATAAAAGGTCAGTAGGTTTGACAGGCAGGATCTTTTGTTACGGAAGCCATGTTGTGAATCTCCAATTAATGAGTGGCTTTCGAGGTAACTCACAATTTTGTCTCTAATTATGCTCTTGAGTAGCTTACCTACAATTGAAGTTAGACTAATGGGTCGGTAGTTACCTGGTATTTTTTTGTCTCCTTTCTTAAAAATCGGTGTCACGTTAGCCTTTTTCCAATCCGCAGGGACGATGCCTTGAGAGAGAGAGAGAGAGAGAGAGAGAGAGAGAGAGAGAGAGAGAGAGAGAGAGAGAGAGAGAGAGAGAGAGAAAAAACTAAACCATTAAGTCCCATAAACATAATACATCACAAAATAGATATAGATAGATAGATAAATAGCAAGAGGGAGAATATAGATAACTAAACCTTATTATGTCCCACCAAACACACACACACACACACTCAATAATACAGGGTGAAGGAAAAATTACATACACACAATCTTCTGGCATCGATACTTCATTGCAGGTACTGAAGAGGCAAATAGAACGTCATAATCTTTTTTTTTAGTCTTTACAGCTATACAACAGAGGGCGGCCAACGCAGGGCCCGCCGTACTGGTAGTGGTAGTAGTAGTAGTGATAGTGGTAGTAGTAGTAGTCATAGTAGCAGTAGTAGTACAATAATAAGACTTAAAATACACAAGAGCACTGGCTTCAGGTACTCAATCAAGACTGTCACGACTGCCCCTGCGATGTTCCTGGTTGGGCGATGGGTGAAGGGTGTGATGGCCCAGGTTGAGAAGGTGTGTGTGTGGGTGTTATTCCAGCTGATTTCAATGCACCTTCCCATCAGCATTTGCACCAGGGAAATAACTCCTCCCGAAAGCTGAGACGAGGCATGAAAATACTGACAAAATGAAAAGGGAAAGGCCACATTTTTTTACAGTGAAGTTTTAGCTTAATAATGCCTTCCCAAAATAGAGATTAGACCAAAAAATAAAATAAATATGAAAAAGGGACAGGCTATTATTCCTTACAGTGCACTTTTAGCTCAATAACACCTTCCCAAAATAAAGATTAGCCCTAAAAATAAAGTAAAAATGAAAAAGAGAAAGGCAGCCATTCTTTACTGTGAAGTTTTAGCTCAATAACACCTTCCCAAAATAGAGATTAGGCCCAAAAATAAAGTAAAAATAAGAGAAAGGCAGCCATTCTTTACTGTGAAGTTTTAGCTCAATAACACCTTCCCAAAATAGAGATTAGGCCCAAAAATAAAGTAAAAATGAAAAAGAGAAAGGCAGCCATTCTTTACAGTGAAGTTTTAGCTCAATAACGCCTTCCCAAAATAGAGATTAGGCCCAAAAATAAAGTAAAAATGAAAAAGAGAAAGGCAGCCATTCTTTACAGTGAAGTTTTAGCTCAATAACGCCTTCCCCCCCAAAAAATTAGGCCCAAAAATAAAGCAAAAATAAGAGAAAGGCAACTTTTTTTTACAATATTACCTCCCAAAAATTTATTAGACAAATAAACTGACAAAATGAGACAGTGAACCAGTTATATTTGCATCAGGAAAAATTTGAGATGAGGAAAAAAAATCAACACGCTGAGAACGGTAAATATTATCACTAACATCAGGAAAATATAGGTGTTGCTTCTGCTTACATTAGATAACTTAAACTATGATAAATGAAGATAAAAAGACACTGTACAGGCTTTCTGGGTATTGGTTCGCCTCCTTCAGTTACGTTTGTACTGTGTTGTATCTGGTTTAAGTAACACTTTTTCAACTTTTACAAGGTTTTACTGTACCAATTTCTTTCTGTAGTCACTTGTTATCAGCTGTGTATCTCTTCTTTATCTCCATCACTTATGCACTGTGTTTTTTTTTGGTTTTCATAAGATAACTTTACGGCTATTTTCAACATTTACCAGATTTTTGTCCTTTCATATAGTTTGTGTATTTACATGATATAGTTGTGTTTACTTTCAATCACTTCACTTGCCACAGTTGAACAAGTATGGCACTAGTCCAAAGATATGTACAGTTCATTTTTTTGCCTTGTCTCAAAAATGTACAGTTCATTTTTCTGCCTTGTCTCAAAAATCCCAGGTCGATCTTTTCCTGATACGAACCTCAACAGATACAGTACAGAGGAATCAGCAGAAACACCCTACACAAGAACATTTCCCATTCTCTCTCCACCCATTACTAAGCCCGAGTTGCAGGATAACGATATCTGTGCCGGGTGGCCTGACTATCATCTTTACTCTCCCTTCCTTTCACTCCTCCATTGCAAAGGAATAGACAATTACTCAACACAAATCAAAAGTGGTGTAGATAATCTTTACACCAATGTTCCAACAGTAGTTTCTTATCCCCAACTGCTTGGAATGGCCGGTGCAGGTCAGTCAACATACCCAGACCGCCTCAATACTCAGAGAAGCTAAGAAAGGAAGAGTGGCACTGGGAACACATATTTACAGTGTTTGCATGACGTTGCCGCCCCCGGGACCAACAGACAGCCGGACGTGTGTGGCCGGGCGAAGGGAGGGCATGATGGGGTCTGGGGTCTGTTATGTACACATGGGGTGGGTTGGTGGGGGTGTAGTGGGGGGTGTTCGCCATTCTGCACACACCGTTCCATTTAGTACGCATGTCTAAGGGAAAAGACCGACGAGTTTGTGATTCTAATTCGTTGATTTTAATAATTTTTGCATTTGAATTAGTACATGTATTTAGGGAAGAAGTGATGGGTGGTGTTGGTGGTTTTGATGATTTTTTCTCGCCTAGTTGAAGGAGTCCTCTCACTTAGGGGAAAAAATTCATGGGAGTTAGTGATTTTAATGATTTTGAAAGAAAATTTTTAAGAAGTATTCACAGTTAGGGAAGAAAATGAAGGACTGAGTTGGTGATTTTAACAATTTTTGGAAAGCCAACTTTAAAGGGGAAAAAAATGACATGGAGTTAACGATTTTAATTCTTTGAAAGTCTAGATTAAGAAAAAACTGCTGGAAAAAATTGGTGATTTCAACATTTTTTTCTTGCTAGGTAAAAAAAGTAGGTAAAAAAAAAAAATAAATAAATAAATAAATAAATAAATTGAAGCAGTTTGTGAGATTTAAACTTCTTTCGTGGATTAGATTAAGGAATCGATGGTGATTTCAACAATTTTATGGAAGGCAAGTTTAAGAACAAAAAAAAAAAAAAAAGAAATAAAATAAATGAAATAAACTGAATGATGGAGATTTTAAGTTCTTTGAAGGGATGGCTCAAGGAGATAACTCATATATGGATACTACTTTAATTATGGCTTGATTTATTATATAATCGGACATATCAATTAATTATTCACTGTCTTCTGGGGGCCGGGCAGGGCATTTTGACGGGAGTATTTATCTTAACTCGAGTGTGTGGGAGTTGGAAGGAAGGAATGGATGGTGTGTGCAATGTGGCAATCATCTTGTGTGTGTGTGTGTGTGTGTGTGTGTGTGTGTGTGTGTGTGTGTAGCATTCAATATCCTCCGTGTGGTGCCCAAACATAATAATAATAATAACAACAATAATAAAAAAGCAAGAACAATCAGTCAGTCAATCAACACATGGAACTCATCTCCTTTTTTTTTCTCCTGACATGAAAAAATTACATCTATGGTTTCGTGTTTTGTCTTTCACCGACGACGAACGACCTTGACTAAACCGCTGGGCATGGATGAAAAGTAAAATAATAAAAAAATAAATAAATAAATAAAAAATAAATAAATGAAATGAACAAGAGAATAAATCGAATAATAAGTGTATGTGTGTGTAGATGGAGTGGCTGCCCGGCCCCACCACCGCCGCAGCCACTCCTGGGATCACTAAGAGGTACGTACAAACCAACTTATCATCAACAACAAGACTATGTACACAATGGCGAGACCGAGACCGAGACCGAGCGTGCGGGGGGAGGAGGAGGAGGAGGAGGAGGAGGAGGAGGATAGGGAACGGGGAGGCAGAGTGAACACGAAAACAAAAACTATATAAAAAAAAAAAAAAAAAAAAAAAAAAGTGTATGTGTTTGAGTGTGTGTTTGATTACATGATTTGTGTGTGGTATCGTGATTTAAGACTCGTACCAGAGAAAAAAGAGAAGAAAATTATAATGAGAGAAGAACTGATTACCAAGTATGTTTTCCAGTTGACAGATAAGATATAGTTAAAAGGGATAAAAAAGGGGATAAGTGGAAAGGATATCAATTTGTACTATCATCCCAAATTAAGACTAGTATCAGGGAAAAGAAAAAAATGAAGAAAAAAATACCAGGTATGTTTTTCAGATTACATATTTTTTTAGTTAACAGATACAAGAACACAAGAACTTAAGGAGTCTGCAAGAGGCCGGAAGGCTATACAAGGCTGCTCCTGTGAACCTAACCCAACCTAACATCAACATCCACGAATTTATGTACTTTCATTTTTATTGTCTCACACCGGCACTCACTAGATGACTGACAAGCCTGCTCTACTCACCCACCACTCTGTTAGTAAACCAATTCTTGCTAATGTCTTTGCTGAATCTGACGGTATCTAATTCAAGGGGTGAGAAGTGAATGGTGACTCGCAGAAGCCATGAACCTAAACTCTGGAAATGCAACAGTGAAAATTCAAGGATTCATTCTTCTCCTTGCAATCTGAATGCCAATTGGAGCGTCACATACAAGCTGTCAAACACACAAACAAAAAAATTATAATAGTAGTAGATGTAACAAATGCCGAGCGGAAAGGAGCATACAAACACACACACACACACACACTGCTACGAAAAACACCAAGAAAAAATAAAATAAAAATAAAAACGGTAATAACAGTAACAACAGTAACAAACACGGGGATAATACGGGGCATTAATACGGCATGTTCGGTCTGTCGTCACACTACCTACGTCCTCGCTCTCACAGTCCAAGCCCAGGTCAACACTTCCGGCTGGGATGCGCGTAAAAAAATATGATCCTCCTTTTATTTACATTTTTTTTTCTCTCTCAAACCAGCGAGACATTTCTGTTGAGCTTAGGCCTACTGTGTACAATGGAGGCAGAGGAGGAGGAGGAGGGGGAAAAAAAAGGACAAAGAAAGTGATAAGTGGCAAAGAGGAGAAGGAAGATAAGAAGGGAAAGAGGAATGAGGGAGGGACAAAGAAGGAAGAGAGAAGAGGAGGAGGAGGAGGAAGAGGAGAGAAGGAAAGCGATTATGAACTGAAGGGATGATAGAGAAGTGATGGAAGAGGAGGAGGAGGAAGATAAGAAGGGAAAGATAAATGATGAAGAAAAAAGGAAGAAGAGAGGGAAGAAAGACGAAGAAAAGAATGAAAGGGAGAAAGGTAGAGAAAAGAGGAAAGAAAAAGGAAGGAAGGAAGGAAAGCAAGGCAACAAGCAAGCAAAGAGAATGAACAAGTGAGTGAGTCTTGTGCAGTGAATCAAAAAGGAGGCCTTGCAATATATTACCGCCATTAGTATTAACATCATTAATATTGTTTCTTGATAGTGTGCACAGAGGAAATAGCTGGGTTGTTAGTGTGTCTTTAAGGGGGAAGAAGAGGGGAAGAGAAGGGAACGGAGGGTCAAGGGTTAAGCTCTCAATGTTAACGGTGAGATATGAAGAGAAAGGGAGAGGGAGAAAGGGAGAGAAGGGAGAGGTATGTGGTGTGATATAAGAAGAGGGAGAAAGGGAGAGAAGGGAGAGGTATGTGGTGTGATATAAGAAGAGGGAGAAAGGGAGAGAAGGGAGAGGTATGTGGTGTGATATAAGAAGAGGGAGAAAGGGAGAGAAGGGAGAGGTATGTGGTGTGATATAAGAAGATTCGATAGAGATCAGAGAAAGAAAAGTAGGAAGAGGAGGAGGAGGGGAAGGAGAAATAAGGGAACAAGTTAGAAGAGAAGGAAAAGAAATGGAAAACAAAGAAGAAGGAATAGGAGTAGGAGGAAGAGGAGGAAAAAAGAATGCATTAGAAAAGGAAAAGGAAAACAAATGAGATGAGAAAGAGGATTAAGAAGATCAACAAGAAGGAAGGAACAGAAGAAAGGGAGAAACAGGGACAGAGAGAGAGGATAAAGAGGAGGAGGAGGAGGAGAAAAAAAGGAAGAGAAACGGAGAACGAATAAGTTGAGGAGGAGGAAAAAGAAAACTGACAAAAAGAAAGGAACAAGAGACAGAGGAAGAGAGAGAGAGTCAGCAGTAATCAGCAAGTGCTCTAGTCAGCAGTGGCAATCGCAGTGTTGGTCAGGACACACAGCTGCTGGAAGATGGTGACCTGCTCGGCAAGGGGCAGATACGAGATCACATTCTGGTACGAGAGAAGGCCCTCCCCATCGCCCTTCTCTTGCGCTGTCAACTCCGAGGTCATGAGACGCAGCCGCAGCACCTCAAACAGCTTGGTCCACTCGTCCTCATCCGCCGGCAGCACATACTCCTCCGTGGCCCCGTCCCCACGCTGCTCCACCTCCTCCCCATCCTCGGCCTCCTGCACCACATATGTCCCTGGTTCTCCGCCCTCCACCAGCACCGCCTGTCCACCCCCCTCCCCAAACACAGCCTCCTCCCCAAGTAACACCTCCCCCTGCTGTTGTGCCTGCTCCTGCTGTGGCGGCTGCTGTGGTGGTTGTCGGTGAGCAGGGCCAGCGGAGGATGACACAACTAAGGCCGAACCGTCGACCTCGGACACCCCGGCCAACTGTGTCTGGCAAAACTCCTTCATGTACTGGTCCATGGCTAAGGCTCCCTCCTCCTGTGGTATCTCCTCCTCTTCCATGTCTTCTTCCTCCTCCTCCTCATTGTCATCTGCCTCGCCCGGCCCTCCTGCGGCACTGGCTGGCGTGCGGCGGCCTGGGCTCGGGTGTGTCGGGAGGCGTTTCCGATTGCCGTTACGAGAGAGGTAGTTGGAACGAGAGTGCCGCTCCATGATGCGGTTCATGAGGTCCTGCGGGTGGTCGCCGTCCGTGTGGGTGTGCTGGGGGTAGTAGACCATGTGCGTCTCCCCGTCGTAGTCCTGCGTCAAGGGGTTGTATTGTACCTTGAGGTGGATCCGCGCGTGGCAGTTGCTCGACCGCTGGATACGGACGAACCAGCGACGCTTCTTGCTGGGGGAGTCAGCGTCGCCCTCACCCTCCTTCTTCTCCTTGGACTGGTCAATCTGGGGAGGCACACGCAAAATTTTATATGGAGAAAGGAGGAAAGAGGAGGGAGGGAGGAAGGGAGAAAAGTTGAGGAAGAAGATGAAGAAACAAAAACGAAAAAGAAGAAGAAACAGAAGAATAAGAATGAGAAAGAAGAAGAATCAGAATAAGAAGAAAAGAAAAACAAAAAAGAAGAAAAAGGAAGACAAAGAAAAATAATAAAAATAAGAGAAGAATCAGAAGAAAACAAAATAAAAAAGAAGAAAAAAAAGACAAAGAAAAAGAATACAAATAAGAAAGAGAAGAAGAATCAGAAGCAAAGAAGAAAAACAAAAAAAGGAGAAGAAAAAGAAGACAAAGAAAAAGAATAAAAATAAGAAAAGAAGAAGAATCAGAAGAAAAACAAAAAAAATAAGAAAAAAGAAGACAAAGAAAAAGAAAAAAATAAGAGAAGAAAAGAAGAAAAAGAAAGAAGACGGAGGAGAAGAAAAAGAAGACACAGAAGAACACACCACCCACTCCGTCCCCATCCCTCCGCCTCACCTTGGCCGTGTGGAAGCGGTGGCAGACCATTTGGATGAGCTTCATGTCGTTCTTCTCGATGCGTGTGGTGTCGCGGATGTAGCGGACGTTGTACTTCTGCTCCTCTCCCGTCAGCCACTTGTAGAAGAGGGAGAGGCTGCGGAAGGTCTTGAACTCCCTCGGCACCACGATCTTGTGCACCTCCTCCATGTGTTTGAACAGCAGCTTGACCTACGACACACAGGGAGAGGTAAAGTTAGGAGGACATATGAAAGGATGTAAGGTAAAAAAGTGAAGGTAAGAGATGCTGAAAGGTAAGGTTTGGGTACTTGCTGGGGTGTAGGAACCTCCCCTATGTGTTTGGACAGAAGATTGACCTACAACACACAGGGAGAGGTAAGGTTAGGGGGGCATATGAAGAGATGTAAGGTAAAAAAAGTGAAGGTAAGAGGTACTGAAAGGTAAGGTTTGGGTACTTGCTAGGGTGTAGGAACCTTCCCTATGTGTTTGAACAAAAGATTGACCTACGACACACAGGGAGAGGTAAGGTTAGGGGGGATATGAGGGGCTGTAAAAAGTGCTGAAAGGTGAGGTTGGGGTACGTGCTGGGGTATAGGAACCTCCCCCATGTGTTTGAACAGCAGCTTGACCTGGGTGACACAAGGGAAAGGTAAGGTTATGGGGGCACATGAAGGGCTGTAAAAGGTAAAATGTGAAGGTAAAAGGAGGTGATAGGTAAGGTTGGGGTACATGAATCTGCCCCATGTGTTTGAACAGCAGCTTGACCTGGACGACACAAGGGAGTGGAAAGGTTGGGGAAGGGAGGGTAGGGTAGGTTAGGTTGGGGGTGCATATTGAGGGATGTATAAGGTAAAAGGTGGTCAAAGGTAAGGCTGGGACACTTATAAGGGTGTGGAGTTGGACATGAAAGAAGGTATATAGTGAAGTTATAAGGTAAGATTTCGGGCATATGCAGGATGGATGTAAAAAAGATGAAAGAGAAAGGTGGGGACATACTGTAGTGGTCCATGTTGAGGGTAGAGAATGAGAGAAAAAGAGGAATTATATCTTATGGACCTACTTTAGCGGCCTGACCTCGGCGACACAAGGGGAAAGGATGGGAAAGAAATTGGAAGCCTATAGAGTAAAAGACAAATATTAGTGGCAATGGTAAATGGGTGAGTAAAAATCAGTAACAGAGACAGATAGCCAAGTGTTACCAAGAAAGAGAAGCAGAACATAACTAAAGGAAAAGAGAAAACACCAAAACAAGAATTATATGTGTGGTTAACTATGTGGATGTATGAGACGCAAGGGAACGGTAATTTTTGTTGTTAAAGGAGATGGATGAGGCACAAAAAAGTAAACAGAAAAAAAGTCTACTATGTGAAAAGAGGGTCAAGGTCAGAGGGCAGACAAAATGACTCGAGGGGAAATGAAAAAATAGAAAAAATAATAAACAAAGGCACTATATAAATACAGTGCATAAGAGGACAACGACAGGAAGAGTATATTTTTTACAGTTAAGGAGACAGGCCAAGAAAAATAAAACTAGAATAAAATAAGCAAAAATTAATAGATAAATAAAACTAAGATACAGAAAAAAAACCTGCTATATAAAGGAAAATAAAACCCACACTGGAGGAAGGAGTCAAGCCTGTAACACTGCAACAAGGTGAGAAGAATGCAGGTAAGGACACACACACACACACACACACACACACACACACACACACACACTGGACAAATAGATAGATACACTAATAGGTATACATGGAGAAGTAGTGAAGCTTGACACACACACACACACACACACAACACCTCCCCCTGCCACCACACCACACCTAATAGAAGAAAAAGAAGAAACAAAAGTGGAAAGAAAAAGAAGACAAAGAAACGAAAACAAAAGAAAAGAATATGAAAAACTGAAAATGGAAATAAGAAGAGGAAGAACACTACACCCACCTGGTAGAAGGAGAGGTGGCTGCACCCTGGCTCCTGGCACTTGAAGTTCCCCCCGCGCGAGACGGTGGGCTTGTTGCTTTGGCTGACCTCCGTGCAGACCTCCCGAGTGTGCCGCAGGAAGTCAAAGTGCTTCGAGAACACCTGTTGGCACTCCTGAAGGGGGGGAAGAAGGGGCAGGGTAAGGAACGAGAAGATGGAGTTTTCTTGATCATTATTTGCTGACCTATCGATTTGTGAGAAGAGATGAGAAATACATGACCAGAAGAGAAGATTCTGTTTTATGGTGAAGGAAACAGCTCAAGGGTGATAAACAAGGAAAAACAAACAACAATAAAAAAATGCTAATCACTGCTCCTGCAAAAGCTGTCAGAAGGAGTGGCCACATGAGAGGTCAATTTTGAAGGGAGAGAAAGAGTCCAAGTCGTAGGCAGGAAGACATACAAAGAAAGGCTGTTCCAGAGTTAACCAGTGAGAGGAATGAAGATGCTGGTTAACTCTTGCATAGGGGATTTGGATGGCATAGGGATGAACAGGAATATAGAGTGAGTCTGTAGAGAAAGGCTGTTCCAGAGTTAACCAGTGAAAGGAATGAAGATGCTGGTTAACTCTTGCATAGGGGATTTGGATGGCATTGGGATGAGCAGTCATATGAAGTGAGTCTGAATTTAACTAATGCTTCACCTGCCCATGGGAACACAAGATATTTCACTCACCTCACACCTTGAAAATACTTGTGAGAGAATACAGGCCTTACTTTTTTCCCTTTCATCATGTGGTTGTATTCTTTATGACCCCCCTCACCTCACCCACTCCCCTCTGCTTCACCCACCAGCCCTGCCTCCCTCCCCCGCTCTCACTCACCTTGCACTGCCAGCTCTGCCTTGGTTTCTTCCGCAGCAGCACGGTCTTGGCGGGCACTGTGTCGTTCATCCGGCCATCCGCCAGCTGCAGCAGCCCCTTGGTGTCTTTCACCCGCACATCCACATCGATTCCCAGGTCCAGCAGGCACCCGTCCTCATCCGTCTCCACCCCGTGACTCTCGATGTAGTGCTCCACCTGCAGATCATGATGGTGGTGGTGTGGTGATGAGGGGTAAAGAGGATGCATGATTATGATGATGTGGTAATGGTGGTGGTGAAGATGATGATGATGGTGATACAAGTGATGGTGAAGAGGATGGGTGAAGATGATGGTGGTGATAATAATACTCAAGATAATGTTAGATGGTGATAATGATGAAAATAATGGTGATATATGACAGCATTTCTTTTCCCTTATGATCAAAAACACATCGAGAGACCCTCCCAAAACACAATCAAGAGGAAGCACAATGAAGGTTCTATATAGTGAATGATGAACAATAAACACGGTATTGATGGTGTCATAGGCCACACACAAAAAAAGGAGGTTAATAGTGCAGGAAAGTGAAGTGAGGCAGCATGTCACTCACCATCTCCTCCTGGTTGGCGAGCTCCTCCCCACAGAAGCCACACTCCAGGGAGGACTCTTCACCCGGCTCCATCTTCACCTCCTGCTCCCTTTTCACCTCTTTCGCGCCTGTGGAGGGAGAGCAGTGATAGTAAGCTACGGTAATTCACTTTTATTCTCTTAACCCGGTAGCAGCGACGGGCCAAATTTGTGGCTTTACCGTGTAGCTGCGACGGGCAAAATCTGTGCCATGATATAAACCCCTCAAAATAGATGATACATAATCTGATCACAAATGCTTTGATATATATTATGAAATGGTTTGTGTGAGGGGTGATTTTTTCTCATTTTTCTCGCTTGGAGGGACCATTAAGAAACATGATCCCTGATGCTACCGGGTTAATTTATCTTCTATCATATGGTAAGGTACTGGCAGACCTTTCATAAGAGTGCAATGTCTCCTATGGAATTTTTGTGTCAGACCTTTCAATCCATCCACTAGAGGTCATCAATATAATACAGCACATGTTAGAGATCAGTTGGATGTGAGGATGAGGTTTTTCAGTGTAAGAGGAATATCCTTGTGGAACTCCCTCCCAGATTCACTAGTTGCTCTACAGTGTCTACATTCAAATCAGCACTTGATAAGCATTTTGGGGGATAAACTCCTTAACCCTTTCCATCCGTGACGCCGACGTCGGCATGACAGTATGGGAAGGGTTAAGAGGAAATGGAAGAGGATTAATCCTCTTCTAAACCTCTCAATCCTCCTCTAAATTCGTCTTACATTTCCTCTTAAGAGGTTTAGAAGAGGATTAAGAGGAAATGGAAGAGGATTACGAGGTTTAGAAGAGGACTAATCCTTTCCATACAGTGACACAGTCGGACGCCCATCGGCATCGCCGGAGTGAAGGGGTTAAATATCACTGATTAGCTATAGCTTAGCTCTCATCTATTTAATTTTGTAAGCTCACCAGGTAAGAATGTCATTAATCAGTCAGCTTCCCATCCTCCACCACAAAATTTCTCAGCCTACGTATAACATGGTGAAAAATATAGGAATAGCATTCCACTACATGGATAAGGAAATGATGAAAAAATTAATTACCACTATGATCAGACCAAAGTTGGAATATGCAGAGGCAGTGTGGTCTCCACATAAAAAGAAATAAAAAGAAACTAGAAAGAATACAAAGGATGGCAACAAAAATGGTTCCAGAGCTGGAGGGATTGACACACAAGGAAAGACTAAAGGAAATGACTTACCAACACTAGAACAAAGAAGAGAAAGAGGAGACGTAATACAAATCTACAAATTATTGAGCAAATTGGAAGAAGTAGACAACGTGGAGTTACTACTAAAAGAAGAAATTACCACCAGGAACACAAGAAGACATAGTAAAAAATTGAGGAAGGGAAGATGCTTGACAGACAAAGAAATATAGAGGTTTGGAACAGACTAAGTGAGGATGTACTATCAGCAAGGAGTGTGCAAAGCTTTAAGGAAAAGTTGGATAAATGTAGATACAGAGACGGGACCACACGAATGTAAAGCCCAGGCCCTGTAAAACGACAACTAGGTAAATACAGGAAGACCCGAGCAACACAGGACACACCCACACCCTCACCTTCCCCTTCGGTGGCAGCAGCGGTGGTGGCACTCCTGTCCCGGAGGGTGGGCGCTGGCTGCACCTTGGGGCGGCCGGGCACCTTGGAGGCTATCTCGACGTGGGTGTCCCCGCGCGCCTGGGCCTCCAGCTCCTCCAGGTGCACCAGGCTCATGTGTTCCACCAGCAGGTTCTTGGTGAGCAGGACCAGCGAGCACAGCGAACACACGTAGGTGGAGGTCTGGGGGGGAAAGGAAGGGGTGAGGGGTTTCTCAGACTGGTGGTTGTTTTTTCTACTTTATTTATGGTGAGTTTGAGGATTACTATTTTTTTTCACTGTTTCCTATCGTCCATTATTAGTATATACAAAGAGTTGGAGGGGATAATGGTGGGTCCTTCGACTGGTGGTTGTTTTCTTTTCTTTTTTCGTGTTGTTGTTGTTGTTGTTTCTTTATAGTGAACTCTAGGATTGATTGATTAGTCATTAGTGTTTTATTCTTTTCTTCTCCTGTCATGTTTATTTAGAAAGTCGTCACAGGGCGTACGGGGAAGTTCTCGGACTAGTGATCATTTAGTTTTTTTCCTGTTATCTATTTAATACAGTGAATTCTGGGATTACTGTATTTTTTATTCTTTTTTTTATCTTCTATCTTATTTTGGACACATCTGTTTACAGTAAGTGTTCAGATTAATGTATTTTTCACTCTTTTCAATCTATCTTATTTATTTACAGCAAGTTCTGGGAATGATGCACTTTTCATCACTTTATTTTTTCATTTATCAACAGCAGTGACTTCTTGTACCTGCACCCCCATTTCTGCAACTTAACCCACATTTATGTAAACAAAACTTAATCTGGCATGTGATAACCTCTCCCTCTCTCTTAATCTATCTATGAGTATGTATCAATTTATTTACCTAACTTCTTACCTATCTGACCTATATAATCTATCCCATTTTCTCTCTCTCTCTCTCTCTCTCTCTCTCTCTCTCTCTCTCTCTCTCTCTCTGTCTTTCTTTCTATTTTTTGTAACTGCACCACCATCTTTTCTGTGAACAAACCTAAGTCTGGCATAAAATAATAATCTCACTCTCTCTCATACCCCATCTTAGGTGACATTTCTATCAAGGAAGATGAAGCTGGCTGAAGACATGATGCAAAAATGTCTCAGAAATCTACTTAGCTTTTGATAATTCTCTCTCTCACTCACACTCTCTTTCTTTCACCCCTCTCTCACCTCCCCCTGCAGGCGCGTGAAGGTCTCCTGAAGGCGGGCGGTGTGCTGCAGGACCATGTGCTCCACAAACTGGTCCTCTGACTGGTAGTTGAGGCTGCACACTGGACACCTGAGGGACAAAGGGGGTGAGTCAGGTGGTTGGGGGAAAGGTTGGCTGCTAATGAGTATATGGAGTATATGTTATGAACCTTTTGTGTCACAGGTGGAAGAATAAGGGTGATCAAGGGAGAGGTTGGATACTAATTGAATTTTATCATCAAGTACCTTTCATGTCACTCTTGTAGTTTACTTACTCGGCCCCCTTCCCAAAGAATTAGAACTCTCTCTTTATGACCGGACACTTTCAGGGCCAAAGGTGGATGAGTAAGGTGGCCAGGGAAAGGTAGGAAAGATGTTAACGAGTTTTTATCATCCTCTTATTCTTGCCCGTTACACACACACACATACACACACAAGCACTGAGTGAATGTGTGTGTCAGAACTAAACCGCATTGTCGTAAGAAGTTCTGTGATAATATTCAACAGAATACATGACACTACAAGCCTGACTCAATCCTATTCAAATACACACACACACACACACACAAGTTGACCCTCTTCTTTAGAATTCTTTGACAGTACACTTTTTGTTTCCTATTGTTTTCTGCCTTTGAGCGGACTCCTTTTCTGTAAACATACACACACACAATTCTGACCCTCTCTCATGCAATTCTCTTCCTGTTTGCAATTTATAAGAAGGCTATTTTTGTTTCTTCTTTTATATTTTTTTACCAATGGGCTCCCTCCTGTAGACATATACTCATACAGTCATACACTCTCTCTCTCCCACACACCTTGAGAGCGGCTGGCTGTTCTTTATCTTGCCCTCCAGGATGCTGCGTGAGTGTATGAGGTCGGCCCCGTGCTCCGCCATGACGTGGTGTGCCAGCGCCGCCTTGGTGATGAACATCTTTTGGCACAGGGCACACACCAGCGACCAGGCCTGGGGGGGGCGCTCCCTACCTCTCACACCCTGGGGGAAGGGGGCAGGAATGGAAGGAGGGTTAGGTGGGTCATACAGGTGAGTGTATGGGTCTCCCCTACTTTATGAATTACATAATAGTGTAAATAAATTAATAGATAAATAAAGACTGATCATAAAAGCAAGTCAGATGGATTATGGAGACAGCAAAGGCAGTCAGAGGATGACAATCGCACTTTTTTTATTGTCCAGCTCTCCCTTGCCTTACAAATCGCATAACAGAATAAATAAATAAATACATAAATAGAACCTAAAAGCAGGCCAGATGGATCATAGAGAGAGCAAAGGCAATTAAAAGAGTGATGATCGCATCCTTTCTGACTACATCTCTCACCCACCTTATAAATTGCATAACAGCACAATAAATAAACACTTAAATAGACTCAAGCAGATTGTAGAGAGCAAAGGTAATTAAAGGACGACGACCATGAAAGCCAAACATCTCATTTAATGTTCTTATCGAAAAACAAACAATAATAAAGTAAATTTGTATACTAAGTGACCTAAGGCCCTTAATACGTAATGCGTGATATTAATGAAGTTTTGTAGACTCCACCGCATCAAAAGAATTACCAAAGCGAACAGGAGCACATAATATTACCTGAACATTTGTCACCCCCTGTCTGCCCTCCATCTCTCTTCCTCTCCTCTGTTATATTTTTCCCTTCTTTCATTCCATCGCATATTCTCTCTCTCTACTTTCCTTCATCTCTCTAACTCTCTTCTGTCATGTTTTTCCCCTCTTTCTTCCATTCCATCACATATCCTCTCTCACTCTCCTTCCCTCTCTCTCTCTCCCACCCTCCACCCACCTTTGAGTCAGCCACCAGGGCCGAGGGCTGTGGCTGGCCCTCCTGGCTGGCCGTCTCCAGGGTCAGCTGTACGGTGTGGGCCAGGCCAGTCGTGCTGCGGACCAGACCCTCGTTGTCCGCCACCATCAGGCCGCGTGACGTGCCAACCGGGTACTCTGGGGGGGGTGAGGGGGTGTGTTAGTGTGTGTGTGTGTGTGTGTGTGTGTGTCAAAGCTTCTTCATCGTAAATGTAAAAGAAACACTCATGACAAGAGAGAAGAAGAGAACATTGGAATTGGAACATGAGGAAAAGAAGAGCAGATTTGAAGAAGAGAAAAAAGAGAATGGGAGAATTGAAGAAGCGAAAAAACAAGAAAAGCCACAAATGAAGAAGAAAAAATAAAGTAAAATCAAATAAAATCAAGGGTAAAATAGAGAGAAGAAAGGAAACACAAGCAGATCTGAAGAAGAGAAAAAACAAAGACACAAAAGAGAAAAAAGAGAAATGGGAAGATTGAAGATAAGAATAAGCAATAAAGAAAATGAGAAAAAAAGAGAAATGGGAGAATTGAAGGTGAGAATAAACAAGAAAGAAGAGGAGGCAGAGTTGAAAAAGATAAAATACACGACAGAGAAGAAAAAAAAAAAAGTGGAAATCAAGGTAAAACAAGATGAGAGGAAAAGAAATGGAAGAAATGAAGAAAAAAATGGGAAAGATGAAAAAGAAAAGGAAAAGAGGCAAAAGAGGAATGGAAAAACTGAAGAGAAAAAGAACAAGGCAGAAATGAGGAAAAAATAAATAAAATAAAACAGAGAAAAATAATAAAATAAAGGGTAATAGAGAGAGGAAAGGAAACAGAGGCAGAAGTGGAGAAGAGGAAAAACAAGAGACAGGAGAGGGAAGAAGAAGAAGAAAAAAAAAAGGTAGAACTAAAGAAAAGGAAACAAAACACCAAAAAAATGGCAAAAAAAAAAAAAAAAAAAAAAAAGGAAAAGGAAAGAAACAGCAAAAAAAAAGTATGAAAAAAACAAACAAGTGAAAACAAAATGGCAGAAATGAAGGAAAAAAAGAACAGAGGAATTAAAGGAAAAAAAAAACGTATAGAAAAAGAAAAAAAACGCAAGTGGAAAAACGTATATAAAAAAAAAACAGAAGTGGGAAAAAACGTTAAAAAAGGGGAAAAAAAATCGACGGCAGAATTGAGGAATCAAAAAAAAAAGAAGAATAATATAAAAAAGAACAAGAAAAGTAAAAAAAAGAAGAAAACATAACACTCCTGCATGCTCACCCCCGTCGAAGAGCTGGTTGGATGGCTTGGTGGGGGTGCGGGGCATGGCGGCATTATTATTCCCCCGCCCCGGAGGCCTGCCCCGACGCCCCGGCCCCCTGCTTCTCCGGGGGGGTGGGGGCAAGGGGTCTGGGTCGGCGAAGGGGTCCTCTTGCGACTCTGGGTCATCGTCATCATCCTCGCCCTTGGCCTCGGTGCGCGGGCCGGTCAGGTCATGCACGGAGACTTTGGTGCAACGCTTGATGTGACTGGTGTACTGACGTTCCTTGTTGAATGTGCGGTCACAGTCCTGGAGAGGGGGGATAGTGGTAGTAGTAGTAGTAGTACATCGTTAAATACACACACACACACACGCTTTTAATCTTCTCTCTTCTTCTTTTTTTTACTTTTCGTACCTTTCTTTTTCCTATTTCTTCTTTCTTTTTTTCTTACTTTCCATATTTCTTTTTTTTTATGTTCAACACACACACACACACACACACACACACACACTTTTAAATCTTCTTTCTTTTTTTCTCACTTTCCATATCTTTCTTTTTCTTAGGTTCAATACACACACACACACACACACACACACACACACACACACACACTCACACACACTTTATCAACTTTCCTCTTTCCAATCCCCTCTTTCCTTTACGTCAAAGATTCTCCCTCTCTCTCTCTCCGTTCCACTTCACTCTTTTTCTTCCTATGTCTTGTTATTTCACACTCCTCTCTCTCCTCTTTTTCCTCATATATCCCCCCCCTCTCTCTCTCTCTCTCACCTGACACCTGAACTGCACGGCCTGTTCTAGCAGTGGGTCGATGTCAGGGTCTTCCGATCGTCCCCGCTTGGCTGCGACGGATGATGGCTGGCCGTCGCTCTTCCGCTGTTATGGGGGAAGGGTGACAGGTGACAGAGGGGATGCTGGTAGGGTGGGGTGATGGGGTATTAAGGGGGGCATATGTTAATTTTTATAACTTGTAATTTTTGAAGGGATGAGGATAGATGGAAGACGGAAAGGGAAGGGAAAGAAAGAAGGAGAGAAGGGTAGGGAAGGTAAAGAGAGGATGGAACAAGGAAGGGAAGGGAAGGGAAAGGAAGAAGAAGAGAAGGGAAGGGATGCAGAGGATAGGCAGAAAGTAGGGAAGGGAAAAGAAGGAAGGAACGAAGAAGATGGAAGAAGGAAAAGTACAGGGAAGGAAAGGAGGAGGGAACAAAGGAGATGGGAAGGGAATAGAAGGAGATGGAAGGGAAATAGAGAGGAGAATGAGAGGTAAAATCAAGGGGAATGAAAAAGGAAAGCAAAGAATAATAAAAGAAAGGCGAGATGAGGAAGGGAAGGACAGGAAAATAAAAGGAAAACTGAGGGAAGGAAAAAGCAAAAGGAGGATAGAAAAGGAAAACTGAGAGAGGAGAAAGGAAGGAAAGAAAGCAAAAAGTAATGAAAGGAAGGGAAGGTAGGGAGGAAAAGAAGGCATAGGAAAATAGACAGAAAATTGAGGGAAAGACGGAAAGGTATGAGGGGAAAAGAGGGAGAGATAAGAAGGAAGACGGGAAGGGAATAAAAAAGGAATAGGGAAACAAAGGGAAAATTGAGGGAATAGTTAGGAAAAGGAAGGATAGAAGAGGAAAACTGAGGGAAGGATAGAAGAGGAAAATCAGGGGAAGAGAAAGGAAAGAGGTAAGAGATGGAAAAGGAAAACTGATAAGAGGAAAGGAAAGGCACAAACCCAGAGCCCATCCCCCCGCCCACCTTGACTCCGGCCTGGGGCTTCTTGCGGTAGGGGCTGTGGAAACACTTGAGGAAATGGTGCGAGATCTGCGGCCGCGTCTTGAAGGTCATCTTGCAGAAGGAGCACATGAAGAGCGGCGACTTCTCCACCTTCACCTCCTCCTTCTTGCAGCCTCTCATGTGCTTCCTGCAGGTACACACACAGGGTTAGATATGTATGTTTGTGGGAGATGGGTCTGACCAAACTTATATGTACACACACACACACACACACACACTTACAGACACACACACACACACCTGCACACACAGGGCCACCCACCTGAGGTACAGCGGGCGCATGAACTTGCTGTTGCAGGTTGGGCACTCGTAGAGTTTCTTGGGGTTGGCGGGCGGCGGCTGTGGCTTGGGCTGGGCGGCGGGGGAGGTCTGAGCAGTGTGGGACACGTAGCGCCGCGGGCGCTTGGCACTGCTGCCGTCGGACAGGTTGATCTGGACGTGCTTCCTGACGGGCTCGTGCTTGTCAGCGGCGGGCGGCGTGGCGGCCTTTGTGTACTTGGTGGTGCCTTCAGGGATGATCACCTTGAAGATACTGCCTGCCGCCCCAGGGCTGCCAGGCTCCTCCTTCGGGGCTGCCACGGGGCTGACGGCCGGGGCTTGGTTGTGCCCTGCCCGGATTACGATGTGGTTCTTGGAGGGCGATGTGGTGGCTGGGGCAATGACGGTGGCGGGGGGGGCCACAGGCACAGCAGCGCCACCACTTGGATGAGAAAGTGGCCTGGCTGGCCTAGGGGTGGTGCTCTGGTTGGTCTGCACCACAATCCTGGTGGGGCCGGCAGCAGCATGGATAGGTGTGCTCCGCACCAGTGTGGGGGCATGGCCGCCGATGGTGCTGGTGGTGACCACGATGTTGTCCAGGCCGGGCCGCGGTGGGGACTGCATGGCCTCGCTGACCAGGCTGTCCAGCAGCAGCTTGTCCTGGCCCCCTGCCGCCTCCTCCTCCCCCTCCACACCCGGGCCACCCATCAGGCCCAGGATTTGCTGGTTGTGGCCGTAGCGTGTGTCCTGCAGGTCCTCCTGCTTCACCATCACCAGGCCGCCTGAGGGGGACGCACCACCACCACCACTGGCCTCGCCGCCGTTCTTGACGCTCTCCTCCAACATGGCTGTGTCGAAGCTCAACCCCTCCGGCCCCTCCACCAGCACCCCCCCCTCCTCCATGGCCACCGGCGCCTCCTCCATCACCACCTCTGACCCCTCCATCACCAGCTGGCTGCCCTCCATCACCACCTGGGTACCCTCCATCACCACCTGGGTACCCTCCATCACCACCTGGGTGCCCTCCATCACCACCTGAGTGCCCTCCATCACCTCCCTGGCCTCCTCCATCACCACTTGGCCCCCATCCACCACCACCTGGGCCCCGTCCACCACCACCTGCTGGTCGTCCTTCACCACAGGCAGGTCCTCCTCCACCAGCTCCTCATCCTTCACCTCGGACATGTCTTGTTCCTCTGGTGGCTGGCTGCTTTCCTCCACCTGGCCCCCCTCCTCCTCCTCCTTCACCTGCCCCTCCATCACAGGCACCTCGCTCCCCTCCTCCACATTGGTGCTGGTCTCCACCACTTCCTGCAGCTCATTGGCTGGGGTCTGGTCTTCCTCTTCACCACCACCACCACCACTGCCACCGCTCTCCCCAACTCCCTCCTCTCCACCACCACCACCACCACCACTGCCACAGCTCTCCCCAACTCCCTCCTCTCCTCCCTCACCACCACCGCCGTCGTCTTCGTCGTCAGCTGGCCCTCCAGGTGTCAGGGTAGGGCCGTCATCCACCTGTAAGGCAAGTAAAGGACTGTGCTGGTTACCTGGCCGCGGTGAACACACTCAGAATATGGAACAACACTAAATCTCATCCCTTGCAGCCCAGTTTCCTTTTGCAAGAGTTAGGCCTGGGCTCTCACCAGTACAGCACTTCAGTGGCTCTCAGTAGAGGTAACATGCAGTACTTTAGTATTTGTCAGTAAGTGATTAGACTCGGCTGGATCAAGATGAGGGTTCTGTTACGTTTGGTTTGGTTACCATTGGGGTCGAGGGAGAGAGTCAAAGGCCTTCTATTAGATGATACAGGTAACTCTCGATTTACACGAGTTTGGTTTCTGCATTTTTTAAATAACGCGGGGTCCAAAATCCAAATAAATGTTTAATTTACACATTTTTTTCACTTATATGCGATATATTATGGAGTGGCCACCAGATATCTCACGCAACTGGACTCACATGGCGCTGTGGCCACACAGCTGAGCTCAGTTCTTCCCGCGCGCAACTTGAACAACTATACAGTACCCACACTGTCATGCTACTCAACAATGCAAGATGGCGCCACTATAAACACTCGCCAGCGCCAGAACGGGCTGGGCCGACCATCAGGCCCCACCTGGAAGAAGCCTTGGACCGACCATCAGGCCCCACCAGGAAGATGCCTACTGGCGCAACAGGCAACGACGTAAAAAAAAAAAAAAAAAAAAAAAAAAAAGGGGGTGGGGGGGTGGGGGTGCCCAGTTACTGGTACTAACGGTACCAGCTATACAGTACGGTACTGGTGCCAGACTGCTCGGTACCGGTACCAATACTAGCCAGTCGCTCATGGTGTCCCTCATTTCTTCCTCACACGAGTGAGGCTGAGGCTGGGTGCCTGAGTGGATATCTCAGTGATATAGATATTCTCTCTCTCCCTCTCCCCACTGAATGAAGTGAATATCTATTTTTCGATAGAAACCTACCTCTTGTTTGATTTACATTGTTTTTGATTTACGTGACCTCTTCAAGGACACAATACTGGCGTAAATTGAGTTACCTGTATTACTAGGTTAGGTTTAATATAATGATTCATTGGGTACTTACTTACTTTATTGATGCTTTTTATTTTTTGGTGTTTGTGGCACTGTTTGTTGTGTAAATAAGAAATAACCATAACATGACCATGGCACTCTTGGCCCAGCCAACCGCCTCTACAGCCAGCCATCATGCCGTTACACACATTCACCACTCTTAGTACCCTTGTCTCTTATGGGGGCTGAGGGCACTCACCCCTCATCAACATAAACACTCTTTAGGCTAGTGTAATGGTGGTGAGCCTGCTTTGGCTACTTTGGTGGCTGCCGCACTGTGCCGGCACAGATATTCATAACACTTTCTTTTAGGAATAAAATCTTTCCTATGATTCCCCAAGAGGTTTTAGGGTTAGCACAAGACACTGTCTATTCATTTCTGTGTAATACATGGTGACTTAGGTCATGGATAATCATTTTCACTGTGAAATGCCTGAATGTGATTCTGAGACAAACTCAATCAGGTGCCTGTGTAGACATTTGTGGTGAGAATAAATATTTCCCATTATAGAGCATCATGTTTTACAATAAAAATGAATAGCCAGTGTCACAGAATTAGATCACATGAGCCTCTAATATATTTAGGCTGGGGTCACACAGTCACATTCTTGACTCCCAGCGCCTCCTGACGTCGGGTCACAAGCCGACAGTTTTGGAAATTTCAAAACAATGGGAGCCTTCCCCGACATCTGTCACTCGTCGTCAAAAAGCTACAACCATCAGATGTCCATCTCAACAACGTCTCAACAACGTTGGCAGTGGTTGGCATTCAAGATCTACTTACGATGGTCGTAACGTACGTCTGGCAGTGCGACATTTCCAACGCCAGGAGTCAGGATCATGAATGTGACCCTGGCTTTACCATTATGACAACCACCTTCATGTTATGTCTCAAGGACATGCATTCAGTTCAACAACACTACAATACAGAGGTGGGGGCAGGCCTCACCCCACCCCCAAGCTCCCCTGCCCTCCTTCCCTCCCAGCAGGCCCTACTACACCCCAGCTCCCCTGCCAGGCCTCACCCCAGCTCCCCTGCCTCCTTCCCTCCCCAACAGGCCCCACTACACCCCAGCTCCCCTGCCCACATAATCTCCCTGCCTCCTTCCCTCCCTGACAGGCCCCACTACACCCTGGCACCCCTGCCAGGCCTCACCCCCCCCCTCCGCACCCCTGTCTGGCCTCAACCCACCCCCCAGCTCCCCTGCCAGGCCTCAACCTCCCCCCAGCCCTTATAAACTCACAGCCTCCTTCCCTGGGGGATTGTTGAGCAAAGGGTAGTCTACTTTTTGAGATGGATGGTTTATTTCTGGACAAAATATGCTTTTTAATTTTGGAGATGTTAAGGTACGTTACGTTAGGGTGATTTAGGTGAAGTTAATTTGAATAGGCTATATTAGGTATGGCGTGTGAGCCGGTGGAAATGTGCAGCGAGGGACAGGACGTGGCGGCGGCGTGGGTGGGTTCATTGCCCTTCTCTCCCAAAACAAGCTTGGGTACCTGGGGGAATGCATGGTTTCCATATTGGGAACACTAAATTTGGCGCAAACATATAATTTAGTGGTGGCTGGGGGGATATCCCTAAATGTGGAGAATTTCCCGACATCTAGAGTATTCTTCCTACCCCCCATAATTTAAAAAATGTGATTGCAACACTTTTTGTCCCCTCTACCTGAAGCCCCTCATTCCCACAGGTCCCCAAGCTTGTTTTGGGGGATTTACTAAGAAAATCAGACCACACAGACCCCATGGTCCAGACTAGGTGATCTGTCCTTAAACCCAAGTGATTTTACATTAATCAGATGGGTCCAAAATTTAGCATTTCTACTCAAGGGAACATTAAGTTCAAGGAAGTGTTGGTCGAGCTTGTTTTTAAAGAAGTCAATCGTGTTACACTGGACCACTAAAGGTGGGAGCTTATTCCATTCTCACACTACAACGTTGGTGAAGAAATATTTGGTGCAGTCTGAATTTACTTCTCTACATTTAAGTTTTGTGCCATTGTTCCTCGTTCGCAGTGTCACTGATCATAAACAATTTTGACTTGTCCACATTCGTGAAACCATTAAGTATAGCCCTTGAGAGAGCTGCATCAGCGGCGGAGCAGGGCCTGAAACTTCATCAACGGTAAACGGTATTTTAAACATTTGGTCAGTTTTGCTCGGAGGCGACGTTTCTCAAGAGAGAGCATGTTAAGGGTGGAAAGCCTTTCTTCGTAGGGTTTGTTGCGCAAGGAAGGATAATTTTGTTGCTCGATGTTGAACACCTAATTTAGCAATGTCCTTTGCATGGTGGGGAGACCAAAACTGTACCGCATAGTCCATGTGGGGTCTGACTAAACTATTGTAGAGTGGAAGTATTACTTCTTTATTTTTAATAAAAAGTTTCTTTTAATGAAGCCCAACATTCTGTTCGCTTTATTTGCTGCATCAATGCATTGCTGTGAGAAGTCGAGGTTTGACGTGATTTTGACACTCGGGTCCTTGACGCATTCTCTCACCTGGTGGGCTTACCAGAACCCAGTAGACACAGGGCCCAAAAGGAAGCCACACTGCTGATTCGCCAGCCTGACTAATTCACTGAATGCTTTTGAGTTTGACAACGCGCATTTCGTAATCGAACTTCTTACTTTTTGTTCCAACAAGGACCTGGCACTTGTCTACGTTAAAGGGCATCTCCCATCTATCAGCCCAAGCTGAAATTTGCTAATGCGATTATTGAGTCCAACATCCACATCGTTGATGTAAATAATGAGGGGCACTGGGCCTAGAGGGGGCAAACACTAGATTTTTACCCATCGTCCCCCAACCCACCCAACAGGGTCTTCACCCCCTCGATCTCCCTAACAGAAGGGCTTCGCCCTCTTGACCCCCCTATCAGAGCACCTTCACCCCCTGTGTTGTCCAGCCCTCCTCGCCCCTGCCCCCACAGCCTCCCCGGCGGCCCCTCCACATCCAGGCTCCCCTGCCACTCCCTCCCCCTGCCGGCCCCAGCCCTTCTCCCGGCGTGTGCCCCGGGGCCCGCAGCACCCCCGGGCGGCGGGCGCCGTGGCCGGGGGGGCAGCGGTAAATAAGGCGACGTGTTCAAAGCTGGCGCCATGGCCCCCACGGACGCCACCTGCAGCCCACCGTGATATTTCCCCTCGTGCCGGCCGCCCCCCGGCCCCCCGTGCCCCCCAGCCTGTCAGCGGAATCTACATTGCCTGTAGATTATTGTGGTGGAGTAGTGATGTCCTCACCTCAGTAGGATCGCGGAGAGAGTCCATTGTTTAGGTATTTCTCGTCCTGTTCCCGCGTCATGGCGAGGAAAACAAGCCGCCGTGCGGGGCGGGACGAGGCGGCCGCCGGAAAATATTTACCCCACGCACGGCACCTTTTGGGCCATTAACAGCATAAAACGCCATAAAATAACGAATAAGTTATTTGACTTTATTTGTTGGATAGGTCTTCACCTTCACTTTGACTAGATAGTAGTGACACCTAATGGCAGAAGTACCCACGGCATATATTTACCCCAAGCTCGGGCCATTTTACGCCATTAACAGTCTGAAACGCATTAAATATTGCATAGATTATTTAATTGTGCTTATTGGATGAGTTTTCGCCTTCATATTGACGGGATGGTAAAAAAGTACCCACAACACCTATATTTACCCCAAACACGACCCATTTTACGCCATTAACAGCCCAAAACACCATTAAATATTGCAGAGATTATTTAATTGTGGTTTTAGATGAGTCTTTACCTTTATATCGACGAGATAAGGCAGCAGAAACCATGGCATATATATCCCCCAAGCAATCACTCATTCACATTGACAAAAGATTTATATATTAGCTTACACACAAAAAACGTAAACCATATTTATTTTTATGTATTTTCCACGACTTGCTTGTCCTACATGACTGATACTAATTAGGAATAATGATCAGAATAGTAAAGATAGAAAACGATTTAATGGCAGACTATGCTAAGTTGTGTGTTCACGGGAAAAGGTTTATTGCGAATTTATACTTTAGCAACACACTTGTAAGGCCAAAATCTTACATACACCGACTCACCTGCGCCGTACCAGGACCTTCCTCCCAAGCACCACCTTAAATAATCTTCCCATGGGCCCAAAGGTACTAGATTTAAGGTATACTTATGTTTGGAGGGGCTTCAAGTAAGGTCGACTCACTCGACTGAAGTGTGGTGAGAGTGGTCGACTGGTCGTGGTACTGAGCGGATGTGTGTTGCGTCTAGCTCCACACAGAATGTGTCGACATGGCTGTCAGGGCCAAGGGACTGGGGATTTGTGTTGTTTGTGTGGAATTCTCAGGCGAAAAGTGGATTGGATGTTGTTTGTGTCCTAGGTGGTGTCATGTGAAGTGTGCTAAACTGACTGGGATCAAGCAGGATAATATACCCAAAATAAATTAGATATGCACCCCATGCCTCCATAAAGCGTCTCTGGCTAACAGCATTGTGGAAAAATTGGATGAATTCAAGCAAGAATTATCTAAAGAAATATCTGTGGTTAAAAATGAGGTTGAATCAAGGGCTGAGAAGGTACATATAATTACATAGAATTACATAGAAAATCAGACCACACAGACCCCATGGTCCAGACTAGGTGGTCTGTCCTTAAACCTAAGTGATTCTACATTAATCAGATGGCTCCAAAACGTTGCTTTTCTACTCTAGTTAATATTAAGTTCAAGGAAGTGACGGTTGAGCTTGTTTTTAAAGGAGTCAGTCGTGTTACACTGGGCCACTGACGGTGGAAGCTTATTCCATTCTCGCACTACAACGTTGGTGAAGAAAAATTTGGTGCAGTCTGAATTTACTTGTCTACATTTGAGTTTTATGCCATTGGTCCTCGTTCGCAAAGTGTCATCGATCATAAACAATTTTGTTCTGTCTACATTCGTGAAACCATTAAGTATTTTAAAACATTCGATCAGTTTTCCTCAGGCGACGTTTCTCAAGAGAACATGTTAAGGGTGGAAAGCCTTTCTTCGTAGGATTTGTTGCGCAAGGAAGGGATCATTTTTGTTGCCCGACGCTGAACACCTTCTAATTTAGCAATGTCCTTTGCATGGTGGGGAGACCAAAACTGTACCGCATATTCCAAGTGGGGTCTGACTAAACTATTGTAGAGCGGAAGTATTACATCTTTATTCTTGAATAAAAAGTTTCTTTTAATGAAGCCCATCATTCTGTTCGCTTTATTTGCTGCATCGATGCATTGCTGTGAGAATTTGAGGTTTGACGCGATTTTGACCCCCAGGTCCTTAACGCATTGAACGCTTGTGAGTTTTACGCCGCGCATTTCGTAATCGAACTTCTTATTTTTTGTTCCAACTTGAAGTACCTGGCACTTGTCTACGTTAAAGGGCATCTCCCATTTATCCGACCAAGCTGAAATTTTGTGCAAATCCTCTTGGAGGCTTTGCCTGTCTTCGTCAGTGAGAACCGAGTTACCAATCTTTGTGTCGTCTGCAAATTTACCAATGCGATTATTGAGTCCAACATCCACGTCGTTGATGTAAATAATGAAGAGCACTGGGCCAAGAACCGAGCCCTGAGGAACGCCGCTAGTGACCGGCGCCCACTCTGAGTTAAATCCATCAATCACCACTCTTTGTTTTCTGTTGTTCAACCAATTCGCGATCCATTGGTTTACTTGACCGTCAATACCTATTTGCTTTAATTTATAAAGTAATTTATGATGTGGGACTTTATCAAACGCTTTCTGGAAATCAAGGTAGACTACGTCCATTGATTTGGTTACGTCATAAACTGAGAAGAGGTCGTTATAAAAGGTCAGTAGGTTTGACAGGCAGGATCTTTTGTTACGGAAGCCATGTTGTGAGTCCCCAATTAATGAGTGGCTTTCGAGGTAACTCACAATTTTGTCTCTAATTATGCTCTCGAGTAGCTTACCTACAATTGAAGTTAGACTAATGGGTCGGTGGTTACCTGGTATTTTTTTTTTGTCTCCTTTCTTAAAAAATGGTGTCACGTTAGCCTTTTTCCAATCCGAAGGGACGATGCCTTGTCGCAAGAACATATTGAATACGATAGTGAGAGAGGAGAGTATTTCGATCTTTGTTTCTTTAAGCAGTATAGGAAATACTTTGTCGGGTCCGGGACTTTTATTTGTTTTAAGTGAATGGAGAGCTTTAAGGACTTCATCGGTTGTTATTTCAAAATTAGGCAATGCATGCTCGAGATTTACAATAGTACTGGTGTTGGTGGTAGCGAGAGGAAGACTGTTAGTATTAAACACCGAGGAAAAGTAATTGTTTAAGAGGTTTGCAATGTGTTGGCTGTCAGTCACTAGTGCACCGTCGTTGTTTGTTAAAGGTCCAATACCACTTTTGATCGCCTTTCTGTTGTTTATGTAACTGAAGAAAGATTTCGGATTATTTTTACAGTTGGCTGCAATATTTTCTTCATATCTACGCTTTGCCTGACCTACTAGTCTTTTTACTCGTCGCCTGGCATCATTATAAAGTCTAATGTTTTCGGGCGTGCTTTGTTCTTTCTTTAACCTGTAAAACAATTTTCTCTCATTGACTGATTTTTTAATTTCGCTATTAAACCACGGTGGGCTTTTATTAGTGTTAATTCGCTTCTCGCACAAGGGGACGAATGTGTTCTGCTGAGTGAGTAAGTGATTTTTAAAGCTTAGCCAGGCTTCCTCTACGTTGCCGTCATCTGATGGTTGTATTTCTGTTAGTTTTTGTCGGATTTCTACGAAGTTAGCTCTTTTGAAATCGGGCACCTTTACTTTATTTTAAGTCACTGATGATTGAGCTCTAATGTCGACGCGCACTAATTTATGATCGCAAGAACCGAGGTGTTCTCCTACCGTGACATTACTGACTAGGTTATCTTGGGTCGTTATAACAAGGTCGAGTATATTATTTTGTCGAGTTGGCTCAGAAACCATTTGGCTTAGATAATTTTCTTCTAGAAATTCGATCATTCTATGTGACTCGACTTCTGTACCTGACAGTGTTGCCCAGTCGATATGGGGGAGGTTAAAGTCTCCTAATATCAGTGAGTTATTGTTATTAAGTGACTGCCTTAAGACGCTGTACATTTCAAGGTCGTCATCGA
>NW_026111582.1:460000-478713 GCF_024679095.1 Eriocheir sinensis | reverse complement strand
GGAAGAATTAGAAAGCAAGGTTTGGCATTTTCTATCAATGAAGGAGTTTTGTGCAGTTGCAGAATAAGCTTGCTTTGATTCGGGCGAAATATAAAGATTATAGTTGGCAGGAGTTCGAGGTCCTATGTTACCTTTTGTGAGCTGCTTCTCTGTCTTTGACAGCACGAGAACAAGCGTGATTAAACCAAGGCTTTTAGCATGAGGAGAGGAGAAAGAACCAGGTATGTATGCCTCCATTCAGAACAATCACCTGTGTTGCGCTGAAGGCACACAGAGGGTCTCGCCTGGGCTAATAATCATTCCACGGAAGAGTGAAGAGTACATTATCAGGTCGTCCCGCAAGGCTCAAGCAAAATGCATGAGCATCGCCTCTTCGGTGGATGGGGATGTACAGGAGCGATAGGACAGGATATAGAAATAAGGTTATAATCGGAGGGAGCTAACGGAGAGATCAGGTTTTGACTGAGAGAAAGCAAGAAGGATTAGCGATGCAAGGGAGAAGAGGAGTCTGAGTATGTGGGCCTTTTTCTGTCTCCAAGACAGTCGAGAATGATGAAGTTACTGAACCAACTGCTCTAGGTCATTGTGGAAGCAAGCTGAAAAGCATTTCACCAGGCTGGTCAGTGAAAGAGGATGAAAGCCAAAGCTGGTGGATTGCGTGAGAATCTCCCAAGATGGAGATTTTACCCCAACGAAGGAGAATCAGATCCATATGCTCCCTCTAGAGTTCCAAGTAGTCAAAAAGAATTTACATAGTTAGTAGAGATAGGTGAGAGATAAACAGCACAGATGTATTTAGTAATAGAATGACAATGAAGTCTTAGCCAGATGGTGGAAAATTCTGCAGAGTCAAGGTCGTTTGCACGAGAACAAGTGATGTCGATGATACGAGCGCAACATCCAACTTTAGTTAAAATTTAGGATAGATATGATTTTTGGATCCTTCTTTTCTTGTATTTAATTCATACATTTTATTTTATTTGCATCAACTTGTATTAAAACAACTGTTTTTATCACTCATTATTCTCCATAAGATCTCACCGTCATTATCCCTGGTAGCGTGATCCGGCTTAAGTTGTTATTAGAGGCTGGTGTTCGAAGGGATAAACAAGGAAAGAAAATATACATTTATTTAAAATGGTAAGTAACTGCTTACGCAATATTCTATGCTCAACGATCATAACTTACTCTGGCATATTCAGCAATGGATACAACTTATGACAAACGACTTGTCTTAAACATGTCCTGCAATATGTGCTCAGTTGTTTGCCAATAATAGCAACACTCGTTATTCACAAGCAGTGGTTTGTTCTCTCAACACATCACAATTATTAGATACTCTCCTCCTGCAAATCCTAATAACACATTCCTATAATTCATAATCTACTACATTCACGGGAAGCACCAAATTATACACCTCACGCAGTGGTTTCTACCTTTATACTACATGGCAATAAAATAATCCTGATCCTGTCCCTCACAATCTCCTACCTCTTCTCCACATTATAATCCCCAGGACAAAACAGTCGGTTTCTGTAGTTACTCAATTTCTACTCGATTAAGATCCACAACAGCCATTCTCAGCTGAGTGGTAGCACTGTAGCAGTGCAAGGCTCAATCTGCCCATGCCACTGTTGTTTGGTCATTTTCCTTGCTTGGGAGGAACTTCATCTGTACGCCTTCATTACACGTAACCAGTAGCCAATGCTTCCTGTCAACAACCATTGGCTCACATCGTATATTGTATCGTTTACTTCTCCCTGCCATTCGTGGTTCACTCTTAGAACACTCCCACAGTGACTTCGCTGTTCAGTTATTCCAGCTTATAGCGTTTCGTCACACTGCACGTGACGGTTAAGAAGGTTCTGAATGATTTATCCGCACCTTTGACCACGCCTACTGGTGTCTGTTTCCTGTATGTGGGTCATTTTTCCATAACCTCTCTTAGTAATTAATAGCGCTTATCAGATGTTTACGGCTGTATATCTGACTAATTACTTTCCTTCCTCTCTATCAACAACCCCCACTATTCTTGTCTCCACATCTTCCTCCAGTATTTGCCTCTGATTGGGGTCACTATTAATTAACTGTGGAGTTATGGTCTTCTGAGTTAAAATAGCCAGGAACTGAACAGAGTAGAGATTGCTGTCAATGGCCTCAGAAATCTTTGTTTTGGTGAGGAGAGAAGTGAGGTTTAGAAAGAGAGATGGTGTTCCACAGAATGAAAATTAAATTAAGACCGCGAATGTTGCGAAACGCTGATAGAAAGAGGTTCGATGAGTTATCAGAAGACACTTCTCAGGTCGGCAGCCAGAAATTCCTCCTGGGGGGTGTACCCCCCCCAAGGAGGAGACTCCGAAAGGCAGGATGTACGCTTGTTTTGAAATTTGAATTTTGTTAAAAGGTGTGTATGTTGTGAATGAATGTAGTGTGGTGTGGATAGAGAGGATCTGTCTTTAGAGAGCATGCTGAACTACTCTCCGGTGTTGGTGTGAGACAATAGGGAAACGGTTATTATTGAGGACATGGGAAGGTCTTCCTTGCTCTTACTGACAGACCTTGCACACCAAGCGCTCTTCTAGGCCTTCATCTCCATTCTCACCTATTCACTTCAGCCTTCCACACTCTTTTCAAATCAAACGTTTCCTCACCCATTTTTACCATGTTCCCACTAGCAACTCAGCACCCTCCAGTCCACCTTTTCCAAACAGCTTTCTCACCACTTCCATTCTCTACCTCACGTCCTCATTTCTCACTCTGTCCATTCTCATTACACCTTCCACTACTCCTCAGGCACCTCGCATCTCCAAACACATCAACCTCTTCTCGTCCTGTCTCATTCCACGTTTCGGTCCCATACTGAGCTGTGGGCACAACTACTCCTTCCTCCATTACAGCCTTCTCTTTGCATTCATTCCTAAAGGCTCTGTTTGCTCAATACACTCTTCATTCCACCCATGTTTACATTTGCCTTCTTTCCTCTGTTTCCAACCTCCCACATCCACACTCCCATTTACTGCTACATGCGACCCCAGATACTTGAAGCTCTCAACTTCCTCCAAGCAGCTCCCATTCAGCCTCACATTCATTCTGCCACCATGTTGCATCCATAGACATCCTTGCTTGTACTTTTTCCCGCATACACTCTCAACTTTCTTCTTTCACACACTCTGCCAAACTCTGTCACCCAGATTTTGTAGGCCCTCCTCACAGTCTGCCACAAGGGACAGTGTCATTCCACAAATAACAACAGCTTATCTTCCACTCCCTTTATTTTCACGCACCAGTTGCAAGCCCTCACCTTGCACTCTTGCATTCATTTCCCTCACTACTCCATCCATGTACGTTAAACAGCCACAGTGACATCACACAACTTGCCAGCAACCCCACATTTCACCTCAGACCAATCCCACCTCACATTTACCAACTCTCACACATGCCAACTATTCCTGCAAAATCTTTTTCACGGCAGACAATAACCTACCTCCTATTCCACTTACATCACATTACACTCCATAATGCCTCCCTATCCAACAACTCTATCATAGGCTTTCTCCAGATCCATAAAGGCCTCACCGCTTGTTGGAAGGAGAAGAAGGTTGTCATAGGAGTACTTTACAGACCATAGCCTGTATAACAAGGATAGTGGCGCCAAAGTAAATGGCAGCTGCGAAAGGATTAGGAGAGTGAGATCAGAAGTAGGCCAGGACCCGGAGCAGGGAGGGGCGTTAATCTCTAGTGAGGTCACTGAGTCCAGGTCCAGTAGCTTGGAGGGTGAGTACAATAGATCTGGTCATGGAGATTAAACTTAGGGTAGCAACAGTTTATACCTCACAGGAAGTCAGGTCAACCAGAAGTAAGGTACCCGCGATGGATGACAGACAGGCTAAAACTGAAAATATAGGAAGGAAAAGGGACCATATGTTAGAATCAAGAGGAGGAAACTCACCTACAGGACAATTACAACTTGATTTAGCTAAAACAGTAAAGAAAGAGAGACACGCGTATATGCAAAACGAAATTATGAGATTAAAATATGCCAGGAAGCAAAGACCAATCCAAGGAACAACTTTCAACTTTAAAGACCAAGGTTAGGGATAAGATAGGGACCGCTTAAGTCAGGAGAATCACTGAAAATAAAACACAGATGAGGAAATGAGTGGGGCGTTAAACAGATATTTCTTAACTGTATATACCGAAAGAAAGGATTAGACGATATACCTCAAAGGAAAACAGATCTACAGGGGAGAAAGAGTTGGAAAGATTAACAAGTCATCAACGTGAAGTAGGGAGGTCGTGATTGAACAGATCAAAATATGAAAACTCAAAGAAGTTACTAAGGCGCCGGAGCCAGATGAAATTTTTTAGAGGCTATTAAAGAATGTAAAGCTGAAAATCGGTGGGCGCTAACTTTTTAGAAGTTTTAGGAAGTCGATAGGATAGACACAAGGGGTGGTGCCTGTTTCATGGAGGCGGGCACACGTTATTCAATATTTAAGAAAAGAGGCAAATCTTTTCAATTCAAATTATAGGCGATCAGTTTGTCGGTTATACGTAAAATACTTCGAGCCAATAACGGCGAACTTCGACAGTAGGGACCACATTGTTGACAGACACTATAATTTAATTACATTTGAGTCTCACTAATCCTTTATCCTTTACAATAGAGTATACAGAAGCGGCTGACAATGATGAGGAGTTACGATGTGGATTTTATCTTGATTTTTAGTAAGGTCTTCGATAGGTACCTCTTCCAGAGACTGTTAAATAAAGTCAGGGCTCATGGAATAGGAGGGAAGGTTTATGAGTTGGACTAGGGCGTGGATTTGCGACAGGAAACGGAGAGATTACCATGTAACGGTAAAAAATCCGAATGGGGTAATGTTACCAGTGGGATGAACTCCCCAAGGTTCAGTTTTAGGCCCTTTTATTCATTTCAATGCGCGTAGCCTAAGAAAAAAGAGTTTGATGAGCTGCGATGTCTTTGCTCTGACAGAAAACTTTGACATAGTGCTATAACAGAAACATTTATCGACACCACAAATATTGATTTAAAGTTCCGAATACAACATAGATGGCTATTGCAGACTCTTCAACAAAGATCGGTGTAAACCGTAGAGGCAGGGTGGCGTTGCCCTTTTGTCAAAAGCTATTTACAACCCACTGACAAAACACCAAGAAACAGTAACGTTAAACATTTGTTACGCGTGCTAGTAAACACTGCAAAAGTCAATTTAAATATATGTCACTTACAGGCCTTCAGGGCAATCATACTCGATGCCGATCTTGAAATGTGCACAGCCGTCTTAAGGACAGTCCTTAATAACAGCGACTCACACTGATACTTGGAACTTTAACCTCCCCATATCGACACTGTCGGAATTTACAGAAGGTGGAGTCCCATAGAATGATCGAATTTTAGAGGAAAATTATCTAATCAATGGTTTCTGAACCAACTCGACCAAAATAACATACTTACCGACTTGTTATTAGCGACCCAAGATAACCTAGTCAGTAATGTCACGGTGAGAGAACACCTCGGTTTGCCGTTCATTAAACTGAGTGCGCGTTGACATTAGAGCTCAAACATCGGTGACTGAAAATAAAGCAAGGTGCCCAATTTCAAAAGAGCCAACCGGCGTAGAAATCAAACGAAAAACTAATAGATATGCAACTATCAGATGATGGCAATGTAGAGGACACATTTGTCCCCTTGTGCGAGAAGCAATTAACACTAATAAAGCCACCTTGGTTTAATGCGAAATTAAACACTCAGTCAAGGAGAGAAAATTGTTTTACAGGTAAAGAAAAGAACAAAGCACGCCCGAAAACATTAGACTCTACAATGATGCCAGGCGACGAATAAACAGATTAATTGCGTCAGGCAAAGCGTAGATATGGAAAATATTGCAGCCAACTGTAAAATAATCCGAAATCCTTCTGAGTTACATAAACAACAGAAGGCAATCAGAAGTGGAATTGGACCTTTAACAAACAGCGACGGTGCACTATTGACTGACAGCCAACATTGTTTGTTGCAAACCTAACAATTACTTTTCCTCAGTGTTTAATAATAACAGTCCTCCACCACTACCACTAACACAACACCAGTACTAAGGTAAATCGAGCATGCATTGCCTAACTTTGAAATGAAACCGATGAAATCCTTAAAGCCCTCAAATCGCTTAAAACAAATAAAAGTCCTGGACTGACAAAGTATATCAACTCTGCTGAAAGATACAAGAGCAAAATACTCTCCTCCCCTCACAACCGTATACAATATGTCCTTGCGACAAGAGCATCGTCCCTTCAGATTGGAAAAAGGCTAACGTGACACCGATTTTTTAAGAAAGGAGACAAAAAAGTACCAGGTAATTACAAGCCATTAGTCTAACTTCGGTTGTAGGTAAGCTACTTGAGGGCATAATTAGAACAAAATTGTGAGCTACCTTGAAAGCCACTCATTGGTGGGGACTCACAACATGGCTTCCGAAACAAAAGATCCTGCCTATCAAACCTATTAACCTTTTATGACCTCTTCACTGTTTATGACGTAACAAATCACTGGACGTAGTCTGTCTTGATTTCAGAAAGCGGCCGATTTGATAAAGTCCCACATCATAATTAATTTACAAATTAAAGCAAATAGGTTTTGACGGTCAAATACACCAATGGATCATAATTGGTTGAGCTGACGAACAGACAACAAGGTAGTGATTGACGGATTTAACTCAGAGTGGGCGCCGGTCACTTGTGGCGTCCCTCAGGGCTCAGTTCTTGGCCCAGTGCTCTTCATTATTTACATCACCGCCGTGGATGTTGGACTCAATAATCGCATTAGTAAATTTGCAGACGACACAAAGATTGGTAACTTGGTTCTCACTGACGAAGAGAAGCAAAGCCTCCAAGAGGATTTGCACAAAATTTCAACTTGGTCGGATAGATGGGAGATGCCCTTTAACGTGAACAGGAATAAGAAGTTCGATTACGAAATGCACGGCGTTAAACTCAAAAGCGTTCAGTGCGTCAAGGACTTGGGGATCAAAATCGCGTCAAACCTCAAATTCTCACAGCAATGCATCGATGCAGCAAATAAAGCGAACAGAATGTTGGGCTTCATTAAAATAAACTTTTTATTCAAGAATAAAGATGTAATACTCCCGCTCTAGAATATTTTAGTCAGACCCCACTTGGAATATGCGGAACAGTTTTGGTCTCCCCACCATGTAAGATATTGCTAAATTAGAAGGTGTTCAGCGTCGGGCAACGAAAATAATCCCTTCCTTGCTGTAAAATCCTACGAAGAAAGGCTTTCTACCTTAACATGTTTCTCTCTTGAGAAACGTCGCCTCCGAGGAAAACTGATCCAATGTTTTAAAATACTTAATGGTTTCACGAATGCAGACAGATCCAACATTGTTTATGATCGATGACACTTTGCGCACGAGGAACAATGGCGTAAATCTCAAATGTAGACAAGTAAATTCAGACTGCACCAAATTTTTCTTTAACTACTTTGTGGTGCGAGAATGGAATAAGCTTCCACCATCATTTGTCAAGTTTATCACGATTGACTACTTCAAAAATAATCTCGACCGTCACTTCCTTCGACTTAATATCAACTAGAGTAGAAATGCAACGTTTAGGAGCCTTCTGATTAATGTAAAATCACTTAGGTTTAGACAGACCACCTAGTTTGGACCATGGGGTCTGTGTGGTCTGATTTCTATGTAAATCTATGTAAATCAATGATATAGACAATGGGATAATTTGTGACATAGTTAAATTTGCGGATAACACTAAAATAGGAGACACAATTAGGACAAGAGAGGATGCTAGAGCACTGAAGGAGGATCTCAACAAACAGTCAACTTGGTCAGATAAATGGCAGATGAATTTAGCATCATCAAGTGTTGCGTGCTGAGTGTAGGAACACGCAACCCATTACACGGGTATAGTTTAAAATAGGGCTCACAAAGGTATTAGGTTTTATTAACAGAACGGTAACCAACAAAAGTGCAGAGGTCATCCTCAGACTCTACAATAAAATTACCACGCTCATACTTATCACCTTTACCTTTGTACAGTATTTCACATTCACTCTTCCGCTCAAGGGACGGCCCCTCTCTGAAACACTCGTTGAACAGCCTCACCAACCACTCCCTAATTTATATATATATATATATATATATATATATATATATATATATATATATATATATATATATATATATATATATATCTATATATATATATATATATATATATATATATATTTGTTTTTTTGTTTTACAAAGAGAGGCAGCTCAAGGGCACAAAAAAGGAAGCAATAATAAAAAAAAGCCGCTACTCGCTGCTCCTAAAAAGAATCATAAGAGGTGGCCGAAAAAGGTCAATTTCGGGGAGAGGTGTCCTGACACCCTTCTCTTGAAAGAGTTCAAGTCGTAGGCAGGAGGAAATACATATGAAGGAAGATTGTTCCAGAGTTTACCAGCGTGAGGGATGAAAGAGTGAAGATGCTGGTTAACTCTTCCATGAGGTTTGGACAGTACAGGGATGAGCATTGTAAAGGGCTAGTCAGGGGGGCGTTTAAAGGGCGTTGATTAAGACTTCAGCTTCCTTAAGGTGAATATATTCGTAACCTATGTACAGGAGCGTCGGGAGAGTGACTGTCGTTGCGTGTCAGTCGGACTCTCGTGAAGGAGTGACGAGTTACAGGTTGAAAATAATTGTTACAATTGGTCACGTACGTCAAGGTGACCTCTGCGCACCATCGACATGCAGTATACAAAACTGAGACGGTAAACACTGACCTACGACATTCCTATGAGGTGGCGTGATCTATCTGTCGTGGTTTTTCCATTGACAATTGTATGCTAATTCGTTAGGTGATACTAAATAATAATAATAATAATAATATATTGATATCCTACTATAACACTGCTCGGTCACCTACCAGTGATCGTGACCTCGCGATATACAAAAATCTAAATAGCAGTCTAGTTACCATGAACATCCATAGTGGGAGTTTGTCAAGCAGACTGCCTATGATACAATGCATTAAAACACTGGTTATGTTAGAACATATGTGGAGTTATAATATAAATAGTGAGAGGTAAAACACAACGTGTGTGACATGAAACATAAGAAATCTCTCACAAAATAAATATAAGGACACATGTATAAGAAGCTATCAACTGGCATAGTTACAGACAATGAAACGTTCATCTAGCTCTAAAAAAATACAGTAGTGAAACACAGTACAATGTTAAGTATAGGGCAGCCAGGTTTCTGTCCCCTGACTTGTCTGAGAAAAGGAAAAACTACCATACCAGTGGCCTCCCTGCATCAGTCGCCTTTTCTGCACCACCAAATAATCATGCAGGACAGGTTCCTCCTAATAAGGTAGCACATGACGACGAGACTGGCGAACATCAGAAACATTAGTACAAAAAATCCAGGGTACAGGTGAGGGGAGGTGCAAGTATTCAGGCAGCGTCTCACTCACGGTTTCCGCAAACTCTGTTTTGTTTGCGAAAGACAATGAATTAAGGAATTAGTCACATACGTGATGCTGGAAGTGATTGTCATCGAGAGACCGTGGAAACACTCGATGGGGAAATATTGGCCGTGAAAACCAGACGGATCCGGGACAGGTACGTTGTTATGTTAGTGGAGCGGATATAGCATGCTTCCGCTATGGCATAGTGACCGGTAACCCGTTGATAAGTAGTACCCTCCGGGCGAATGACCGATACATAGAATGACTGAGAAATAAAATAATGCAGACCCTGAAAGTTCTTATGGAAAACAGGCGTTGGTGTTGGCTGCTTAGGGCACAAGGAAAGAGCGTCAGACGCGTTCACGCGGTGAGGGCGATCTCGCATACCCTCCGAACTGGTAGGAAGGCAAAGAGACGCAGAGCAATGAATCGCCCGAAGCCGTCTCCTTGCAATATTGCAAGAGTGAGTAGCTACCCGTTGAATACAGAGCGAAATCCTTCGCGATTAGAACAAGAGACGGGGACGTGTCCAGGGCCAACACACTGTCCTTTGCTGAAAAGGGGAACGGGACAATTTCGTGTGCCTCAAACACGTCCGCCGTCTGAAATGGAACATGAATGATTATGGCATCGGGGGTGAGGCTGGACTCAATCAAAGGGTAAAAATATTGACTCATATCTGGGGCGAATAAAGGTGTGAGGCTATAACTTTGATACCCGATATGGACAGTCGTTCTCAAATCGTGCAGAGGGAACAAGGCAGGTGTGACTCTACCGTGCGCTGCATCAAGCATGTTGCTAATAACCTGCTGATTTGCCGTTGCGACAGAGTTAATGACGTTTTCCAATACATGAGCTGACCTGGGAGGAGAAACTGATTCACCTGGTCGATCTGTTTGACAACTATGTTGATAACCTCTACCATCTTATTAGTTTGCTCGCGGTTCCTCAATGTTAGTATGCAATCAGCGCAAGTTTTCTACAATTGGCGTTTGCTCACCTGCGATTTCGGGCAGCAAAGGAAAGTACATGAGCGTAGTGGTCCCTGCAAGTCGCGTACGTCCTCGTCGGTAGCCGTACCGAAAAGGAACTTTGAGGCGGACCCCACGATGTTGAGCAACCCCCTCTTTGCCGAGAGTGAGCTGGTGAAATCTATAATCCATGTCTACCTCATCAACTTTTCCCCGGAAGAACAGAATCCTATCCTCCTGTAGTTGAATAAGAGCCAGAGAGTTGGTAGTAGAGGTGCCTTTGATTCCTAGTCTTGGTAGCCGTATGGCGTCTGCCATGCCGAGTAGTTTTTCTGAGACTATCTCTGATTGTGTCAGTGGTGTTGGTCAAGGAAGTATATGGATATTTTACGAGGAGCACATCTTCTATGAGGAAGACCTCTCCTACGTGTGCCGTGAGGTGCCAGGCTTCAGGTGGATGGGCGTTGTTGCAAGCAGGAGCCGAGGGACAACAAGATGATCAGAAAACACAACAGCATGATCTGAAAGTGGTGGGAATGAAGTATTTAAACCCGTGGACTCAAGTTATAGCTATGGGTGGTGGGATTATCTTGTTGAACAATTGACTCTGAGAAATTACCAATATCAAGGTTCAAAAGTGAGGAATTACTTTCAGACGATCCTGTGAACTTCAGACTGACTCCACTATTCGACTCGAGAACCTCGAACCGATTTCCCTGACATTCCGAACAACTCAGGAAGGACCCACAAATTTAGCCCCAGTTTCGAACTCCTTTCCTTGCTTAATCATGACTGTGTCACCCTCTTTAATTTCACCGGGACAGCCTGTTTGTGTTGTTTTGACATCATTTTAACCTTTAGCTTTAACGTACTCTAACCTCTGAGTGTATCTTGGAAAACATATACATCTGCTGTTGTGCGTACCTATCAATGTTGTAGAAAGGTTGTTGTGGTTTGTTAGGAAGTCGTACGGAGGACGTTTCTCCTCCCCATATAAGATGTAGTAGGGAGACTTCCCGTAGAGTCGCTTACCGACGTATTTATGGAAGCTTGACTATGTGCGATAGCCAATCCTCAAAGGCTTTCGATATGTCTAGCGCAACAGAGAACATTTCACCGAAACGGCTAAGAGGATAACCAATTCAGTTAAGAAAGCAGAAGATCGCCAGTAGAACACCCTTGCGGAACCCATACTGGCGATCAGATAGAAGGTTGGAAGAAGAAGGTGCTTTTGAATCTTCTGGTTAAGTTGATTCAAAAGCTTTAGATGGAACAGGGAAGTAAATCTATAGGGCGGTAGTTTGAGGGATTGGAACGGTCACCCTTCTTAGGCACAGGCTGTACAAAGGCATACTTCCAGCAGGAAGGAAAGGTAGATGTTGATGGCAGAGACGAAAGAGTTTGACCAGGCAGGGTGTCAGCACAGAAGTACAGTTTTAAGGACAATAGGAGGCACTCCATCAGGTCCATAATCCTTCTGAGAGTTGAGGCCAGAGAGGGCATAGAAAACATCATTAGGAAGAATCTTAATAACAGGCATAAAGGAGTCAGAGGGGGGATGAGTAGGAGGAATATGCCCAGAATCGTCCAAGGTGGAGTTCTAACAGAGAGTTTGAGCGAAGACTTCAGCCTTAGAGACATGTGAGACGGCAGTGCTGCCGTCAGGGTTAAGGAGAGGAGGGAAAGAGGAAGAAGTGAAATTGGAGGAGATATTTCTTGGCTAGATGTCAGATGTCACTGGAAGAATTAGAAGAAGCAAGGTAATGACATTTTCTATTGATAAAAGAAGTTTTGGTAGGTCGGAAAATAGATTTGGCACGATTCCGGGCTGAAATGTAAAGGTCATAGTTAGCGGGAGCTCGAAGGCTCTGCAACCTTTTGTAAGCTGCCTCTCTATCTTTAATAGCACGAGAACAAGCATGATTAAACCAAGGATTTTTAGCAAGAGGAGTAGATAAAGAACGTGGAATGTATGCCTCCATTCCGGAGATAACCACTTATGAGATGCGGTGGGCACACACAAAGGGGTCTCTCCCCTGGAAGCAGTAATCATTCCGCGGGAAATCGGAAAAGTACATCCTCAGGTCGTCCCACCGAGCTGAAGCAAAATGCCAGAAGCATCGCCTCTTCGGTGGGTTCATCACCATTTTGAATAGAATTTTGGGAAAAGGTGTGTGTGGTGTGTGAATGTAGTGTGGTGTAGAAAGAGAGAGGAACTGTCTTTAGAGAGCATGCTGAACTGCTCTCTGGTGTTGATGAAACAAAAGGGAAACGGTTATTGAGGACATGGGAAGGGATTTTGAGGGGCTTCAGCACCCTCCTTGCTTCCCATATATCCTTACCGGGAGTAGCTCACGCCCGTTCGGTAGGTGTAATCCTACCTACTCCTAATATATATATATATATATATATATATATATATATATATATATATATATATATATATATATATATATATATATATATATATATATATATATATATATATATTTTTGGGTATAGAAAACAGCTCAGGGTAAAAGATAACAATAATATAAAAAAACGTAGATCACTGCTCCTATAAAGAGTCAAGAGAAGTGGTCAGAAGAGGAATCAATTTCGGTTGGCAGGTGTCCTGGTACTCTCCTCTTGAAGGAGTTCAAGTCGTAGGCAGAAGGAATACAGATTAAGGAAGATTGTTCCAGAGTTTACCCTTGTGGGATGAAAGAGTGAAGATGCTGGATAACTCCTCCATAAGGGATTTGGACAGTATTGGAATGAGCTTGAGTAGTGTGTTGTGGGGCCTGAGGGGCAACACTGCAGTGGAATTTAAGAGGTAGAAGACTTGATGAGACGAAGAGCCTCTTGACTCTACTCTGCACAAAGAGGTGTAGTCTATGTGTAGCCCCGACACGTGAGATGCATACTCCATACGAGGACGGACAAGGCCCTGTATATGGATAGGAACTGTGCGGGGAAAAGAACTGGCAGGTGGAGAGGGTGTCTTGATACACTCTTCTTGAAAGAGGTCAAGTCATAGGCAGGAGGAAATACAGACGAAGGAAGAGTGTTCCAGAGTTTACCACTGAAGGATGAAAGAATGGAGATGCTGGTTAACTCTTGCATAAATTTGGACAGTATGGAATGAGCAAGAGTAGAAAGTCGTGTGCAGCGGGGCAGCGGGAGGGGTGAGGCATGCAGTTAGCAATTTCAGAAGAGCAGTCAGCATGAAAATATCGATAGAAGATAGAAAGAGATGCAATAAGGCGGATAAAGTTAAGAGGTAAAAGGCTGTCAGTAAGAGGAGGAAAGTTGACGAGACGAAGAGCCATATACTCCACTCTGTCCAGAAGAGCTGTGTGAGTGCCCCACACATACACACACACGTGAGATCCATACTCCATACGAGGGCGGAAAAGTCTCCAATATTGGAAGCGTCTGTGCGGGGGAGAAGAATTGGCGGAGACAATACAGAACGCCCAACCTCGAGGAAGCTAATTTAGTAATAGAAGGGATGTGAAGTTTCCAGTTGAGATTTTGAGCTAAGGATAGACCGAGGATATTTAGTGTTGAAGAAGGTGACAGCTGAGTGTTGTCGAAGAATAGGGAATAGGTGTTTGGAAGATTGTGTCGAGTTGATAGGTGGAGAAATTGGGTTTTTGAGGCATTGAAGTGTAATGCCCCGACGAGCTTATTTTCCATCCTTTCTATTTCCCAACACGGCCTCTGCGTGTATCAAAACACGAGAAATTAATCAAGACAAGGAGAGGGTATTCCCCGGCTGCCTGGGATTGAACCCGCGACCAGCGTGACGGGAGTCCTCCTTACCGAGTCGGCCAAGAGGTACCCACTGGCTAAGTGGGTTATGGGAGGCTCGTTCATCAGGCCGTCGCCGCACTACACGGCTTTCCCCCCTATGTAGATTAATTTCTGTGTGTTGACAATGTCCCTTTGAGACATAACTCCACAATATCCCTTTTAGACATAACTCCACAATATCCCTTTTAGACATACCTCCAACTCTTCCCATTTTCTATTACCCTCGGAGCATGGGCCATCCTACCTGTTACCCCTTCGGGGAAGCTCAACAGAACTGCAGGAGAGGATGCCCACCGCTATACCACCACTGTAATGCTACGACGAGCTTATTTTCCATCCTTTCTATTTCCCTACGTCCTCTGCGTGTATCGAAACAACACACGAAATTAATCAAGACACGGAGAGGTATTCCCCGGCTGCCTGGGATTGAACCCGCGACCAGCGTGACGGAGACCCTCCTTACCGAGTCGGAAAAGAGGTACCCACTGGCTAAAGTGGGTTATGGGAACTCGTTCATCAGGCCGTCGCCGCACTACAAAAGGACACAAGGTTCCTTTTACCCCAATCGGAAATGATAGCAAGGTCTAGGGTTAAGCGTTCTGCCGCCTCCAGTCCGGAGTCATTCTATACTTTGTTTCATGTTATCTGTCCACTCACAGCGTCAATCTCCATGGGTGTGGCACCTGCGCCTTGTAGCTCATGATTGGGTGAAAATTGTCATGTCGATATCGTTGTACGATGCGATTAATGGTCAAACTTTCGTCAGTAATATATATGAATGTTTTTTATGTACAAAGGAACCATGACACGTCCTTATGTACATCCCAAACACGCCGATCTGCATCGATAACACACCATACAGGCACACGAATGACAAGCTTGTGTCAGACAGCGAAGGCAGATCATACATGAACTAACAACAGGCATAAAATAATAACCTTTATTTCATTCAAGATACAGAAAAATACACCAGGTTATTTAAGTGCAAGAAAATGTTCTTTAATAATTCCTTGCATGTAAATCCGTGGCTAATATGACGCAGCAAGAAACATTACTGATGTGAGGCTTGGCTATTTCCATCGTGTGCTGTGCGGCATAGTAGCAAGGCACATCAGCATGTCTGGGATTTATATGCCAAGGTGTGATTTTTTTTGTATACGTAAACATTCAAACATATCCTTGCAAATAAGGAATGAATATTTATCGCCACGGTTTCTTTTCCCTCCATCACTAGGCATCAATGCGCGTGTGCCACGCCCACACTCATGAGTGGACGGATGGACCGAACCGACTACAGCAAAAGTGGCAGCAACAGTGCCACTGGCACTGACATTGTCACTACCTTGTCATTCCCTTTTGGATTGTTAATGACCATTCATACTATTATTAGATCATTATTAATACTATTACAATCATTGGTATTATTATTATTATTATTATTATTATTATTATTATTATTATTATTATTATTATTATTATTATTATTATTATTATTATTATCACTAAAATTATTACAAGTAATATTCCGTAAACTATTAAAATAATTCTTTCCCTCTGGAAGCTTCTCGAGAGGGAAGTTGTCGTGTTCGTCGTCAGTAATTATTGATACATTTAATATGTTTTGGACGGTGAATATTATCGGTGGTGTGTGTTTGTCTCTCCGACACACACACACACACACACACACACACACACACACACACACACAGGAGCTCATCACCGCCGTAAAGGCAGGAGACGAGGTCAAGGTCAGGGAAGTCCTCGCCAGGGGAAGAGACCCCAAGGTGACCCTCCCAACTATCAGTGGTGGGTCGGGGTGCCTGGTGTACCTTGCTTCCGACCTTGACACGCCCACCTCCTGCCCTGCCTGCTGGGGCGGGGCTCAGCGTGGAGGGCAGCACTGACGACCAAACACCACTGATGGCGGCTGCCACAGGGCCACAAGACGACGTTAGAGAAGCTGCTCAGCCTTGGTGCCGATCCGCTGGCTGTTGACAATGGAGGTGAGTGGGTGTGGCGGTGGTGGTGATTTTTAAGGTGGTGGTGGTCGTGGTAAGGCGGTGTTTTTAAGGTATTGCTGTTGTTGTTGGTGGTGGTGGTAAGGTATGATTTTTAAGGTGATGGTGGTTACGGTGGTGATTTTTAAGGTGGTGGTGATGTTGTTGTTGTTGTTGTTTGTTGTGGTGGTGGTAAGTTGGTGATTTTTAAGGTGGTGGTGATGATGTTGTTGTTGGTGGTGGTGGTGGTGATAAGGTGGTGATTTTTAAGGTGATGGTGATGTTGTTGTTGTTGTTGGTGGTGGTGGTGGTAAGGTGGTGATTTTTAAGGTGATGGTGATGTTGTTGTTGTTGTTGGTGGTGGTGGTAAGGTGGTGATTTTTAAGGTGATGGTGATGTTGTTGTTGTTGTTGGTGGTGGTAAGGTGGTGATTTTTAAGGTGATGGTGATGTTGTTGTTGTTGTTGGTGGTGGTGGTGGTAAGGTGGTGATTTTTAAGGTGATGGTGATGTTGTTGTTGGTGGTGGTGGTAAGGTGGTGATTTTTAAGGTGATGGTGGTTACGGTGGTGATTTTTAAGGTGGTGGTGGTGGTGGTGGTGGTGGTATGGTAGTGTTTTTTTATGGTGGTTTGGCTCGGCTTTCATGTTTGGATAGTTAAAAGAGAGAAAGAAGGGGGGATAGGGTAGGATAAAGCTGGAGGAAATTGGAAGGAAGTAGGAAAGATAAAAGTTGGCGGGCTGTCCGCCTTGCTTTATAGTTGTTTTATATCTATCTAGGTGTGTAGGTACTGACGTCTATGGCTTTGGTCTTGGATTTGAGTATATTTTTTTCCTGGCGTTATGTTGTGTATTTGTTTTCAGGTGTTCCTCTGTCTAGGATATTTGTTTGTTTCCTAAACCATGAGTGTTTTTTCTGTCTTTCATAGTTGCCTCTGAGGTTCGTAAAATGGTGAACCTGAAGTGCACTCGTTTTGGTGAAGATTGTGTCGGCTTGTGTGTGAAAAGTGTAGTTTATTGGTTCTATTCCTGCTTCTTCATGTAGTGTTTCTGTGTTCTTTGTGAATGGGTGTCTTTCGTTGAATGCAAATCGGAGGGCTTGGCTTTGTATCCGTCGTAGTTTCATTTTGTTTGTGTCGCTTGTTGTTACTAATGGGATGATGGGGTATTGAATTAGTGGTAATATAAATGCTTTTATAAGGCGCAGCTTGATGTGAGTTGGTGTGTTATTAAATCTTTGTAAATCCGTTATGGCTTCTATTCCTCTGATTCTGTTTTCTGCTACGTGTTTCCCTATGCCTGTACGCGTCATGGTTAGTCCCAGAACGTTTCCTCTTTCTGAGTAGTTTATAGCGGTTCCTTCTATTGTTATTTCATGCTTCTTTGATACTGCTAGTGGTATTATTTTAAACTTGTCTTTGTTCGTCTTTATTTTCCACTTTTTCTCGTAGTTTATTTATTTAATCTTATTCCGTGTCCTGTTATCCATTAATGCTCGTGATTTGCCTGCAAGGCAAGTTATCTGTGTTATGTCGTCTGCGTACTGTATGTTAACACTACAAGCACCGAGGGGGGGGGCAGATGTGGCCCCCTGAGCCACTCTATCAAAACGATACACTTTTATTATTATCAAGTGTAAGGAAAAACAGTCCTACAGAAAAACGCAGAAAATACCCAAGATTAACAAGTGATATCAATAAGAAGCATATGAATCTTCGTTATTTTGCTATACACGAATATTTCGAAACTGACGCCAATCATTTTGAAACACAGTCGATACATTATGGAACGAACGGAAATGGCTGCCGACTGCCAGATATACAATAACCAGTACGACACCACGATACTATTACTGTTACACTATATATACCAGTCTTGTATACTGCATGTTTTGCATTTATTGTTTATAAAGCTATAGCTGATACACTAAACAGACCAAAAAACAATCTGTGTTTACTATAATGAAAGAAACGCCGAAACTCGCCGTTGTAGCGTGCGTTCGTATGTGAGTCTGTATGCATGCGTTCTAGCGTGTCAACGGCGGCGGCCGGCGACAAAAGCTCGTAGCCTCGTCTTGAATGAAGTTTGGTACATACAATACTTATTTTGTCCTTACCATGAGGTAATAACTGTGTCTCGTACAGTAGTACATTTGTTTATACTAAACAGACCAACAAACAAACTGGCTGTGGTAACTACAATGAGCTATTCGTCGTTGTAGCGTGCGTTCGTGTGTGTGTGTATGCGTTCCAGCGTGTATCGGCGGCAGCAGCCGGCGTCACATCCTTCCTTTTCTCCTTCCTTCCTCCCTACCCCCCTCCTATCCCTCCCTACCCCCACTTCTGGAGCCCAGGAAACAGGAAACAAGCGCGAGGAGAGAAACGTACAGGGAAGGAGGGAGGGCGGTGAACTTATGGATTATTTTGTGAATTCAGAACGAAAAGGAAAG
>NW_026111582.1:442500-455000 GCF_024679095.1 Eriocheir sinensis | reverse complement strand
AAATGATTGTAAGGTCTGAGGTTAAGCGTTCTGCAGAGTCCAGCCTTGAGTCGTTAAGTTCTGAAGGTGGGTCTTCTATTAAAGAAGTTGAATAATGCAGAGTGGAATCATCGCCGTAGGAATGGATAGGACAGTTCGTTTTGGAAGAAGATCATCAATGAACAACAGAAAAGAGTGGGAGATGGGACCAGAACCCTGTGGGACACCACTGTTAATAGATTTAGGGAAGAACAGTGACCGTCTACCACGGCAGAAATAGAACGGTCAGAAAGGAAACTGGAGATAAAGGTACAGAGAGAAGGATAGAATCCGTAGGAGGGTAGTTTAAGCAAAGATTTGTGCCAGACCCTATCAAAAGCTTTTGATATGTCCAGCGCAATAGCAAAGTTTCACCGAAACGGCTAGAGAGGATGACCAAGAGTCAGTTAAGAAGGCTAGGAGATCACCAGTAGAACGCCCTTGCGGAACCCATACTGGCGATCAGATAAAAAGGTCAGAAGTTGAAAGGTGCTTTTGAATCTTCCGGTTAAGGATTGATTCAAAAGCTTTAGACTAGACAAGAAAGTAAAGCAATAGGACGGTAGTTTGAGGATTGGAGCGGTCACCCTTCTTGAAATTTACAGGCTGTATGAAGGCATACTTCCAGCAAGAAGGAAGGTAGATGTTGACAGGCAGAGGCGAAGAGTTTGACCAGGCAGGGTGACAGCACGGAGGCACAGTTTTTAAGGACAATAGGAGGCACTCCATCAGGTCAATAAGCCTTCTGAGGATTGAGGCCAGAAGGGCATAGAAAACATCATTTGAAGAATCTTTATAACAGGCATAAAAAGGAGTCAGAGGGGGATGAGTAGGAGGAATATGCCCAGAATCGTCCAGAGTGGAGTTTTTAGAAAAGTTTGAGAGAAGATCAGCCTTAGAGATAGATGAGACGGCAGTGTTGCCGTCAGGACTGAGAGTGGAGGGAAAGATGAAGAAGTGAAGTTGGAGGAGATGTTTTTGGCTAGATGCAGAAGTCACAGGAAGAGTTAGAAAAGCAAGGTTTTGACATTTCTATTAATGAAAGAATTTTTTGTTAGTCGGAGAATAGATTTGGAACGAATTCGGGCAGAAATGTAAATTTCATAATTAGCATTAGTTTGAACGCTCTGGTAACTTTTGTGAGCTACATCTCTATCATTGACAGCACGAGAACAAGCATGATTAAACAAAGGCATTTTAGCGTGAGGTAGAGAAAGAACGAGGAATATATGCCTCCATTCCAGAGACAATCACCTCTGTGATGCGCTGAGCACACACAGAGGGGTCTCTATCCTGGAAGCAATAATCATTCCACAGGAAATCGGAAAAGTACATCCTCAGGTCGTCCCACCGAGCTGAAGCAAAATGCCAGAAGCATCGCCTCTTCGGTGGGTCCAGAGGGTGTAAAGGGCGATAGGACAGGATGCAGAAATAAGATTGTGATCGGAGGAGCCCAACGGAAGAACAGTTTGTCAGACTAAGCAGTAGGGTGTGAGTTAAGGAAGAGGTCTAGAATGTTGGGCCGATCTCCAAGACGGTCGGGAATACGTGTAGGGTGCTGGACCAACTGCTCTAGGTCGTTGAGGATAGCAAAGTTGTAGGCTTGTTCACCAGGATGGTCAGTGAAAGAGGATGAAAGCCAAAGCTGGTGGTGAACATTGAAATCTCCTAGGATGGAGATTTCAGCGAAGGAAGTGGGTCAAGATGTGCTCCACTTTAAATTCAAATAGTCAAAGAATTTTACATAGTTAGTAGGGAGTTAGGTGAGATAAACAGCACAGATGTATTTAGTAATAGAATGACGGTGAAGTCTTAACCAGATGGTGGAAAATTCAGAAGAGTCAAAGTCAGTAGCCTCAGAAACCTGTGTTTCGGTAAGGAAGAGAAGGTGAGGTTTAGAGGAGGAGATGATGTTCCACAGAATGAAAATTAGAGCGAAGACCGCGAATGTTGGAGAAATTGAGAAGAAAGAGGTTCGAGGAGTTATCAAGACACCTCTCGGGTCGGTAGCCAGAAGGGGAGTCCTCCCTGGGGGAATTTGTGGTCCCCCCCCAGGCGGGGACTCCGAGGCATGGTGTATGTGCGCCATTTTGAAATTTTAATTTTGGGAAAAGGTGTATAATTATGTTGTGAGAATGTAGTGTGGTGTGGATAAAGAGAGGATCTGTCTTTAGAGAGCATGCTGAACTACTCTCCGGTGTTGGTGAGACAATAGGGAAACGGTTGGTGAGGACATGGGAAGGGTCTTTGGAGGGCTTCAGCTCCTTCTCACCTCTTCTCACCTCAATATAAATGCTTTTATAAGGCGCAGCTTGATGTGAGTTGGTGTGTTATTAAATCTTTGTAAATCCGTTATGGCTTCTATTCCTCTGATTCTGTTTTTCTGCTACGTGTTTCCCTATGCCTGTACGCGTCATGGTTGGTCCCAGAACGTTTCCTCTTTCTGAGTAGTTTATAGCGGTTCCTTCTGTTGTTATTTCATGCTTCTTTGATACTGCTAGGGGTATTATTTTAAACTTGTCTTTGTTCGTCTTTATTTTCCACTTTTCTCGTAGTTTATTTATTTAATCTCATTCCGTGTCCTGTTATCCATTAATGCTCGTGATTTGACTGCGTGGCAAGTTATCTGTGTTATGTCGTCTGCGTACTGTATATTAACACTACAAGCACCAAGCGGGGGCAGATGTGGCCCCCCCTGAGCCACTTCTATCAAAACGATAAACTTTTTTTTATTATCATTTGTAAAAGAAAAACAGTCCTACAGAAAAACGCAGAAAATAACCAAGATTAACAAGTGATATCAATAAGAAGCATATGAATCTTCGTTATTTTGCTACACACGAATATTTCGAAACAGCGCCAATCATTTTGAAACAAAGTCGATACATTATGGAACGAGTGGAAACGGCTGCAGACTGCCAGATGTACAATAACCAGTACGATCCCACGATACTATTACTGTTACACTATATATACCTGTCTTGTATACTGCATGTTTTGCATTTTACTGTTTATAAATCCTTGGCTGATACACTAAACAGACCAACAAACAAACATGATGTGTTTACTATAATGAAAGAAACGCCGAAATTCGCCGTTGTAGCGTGCGTTCGTATGTGAGTGTGGCTTGAGTAGGTAGGAAGACATCTACCGAACAGGCGCAAGCCACTCCCAGTGAGTTATATAAGGGAGGTGAGAAGGTAATTGAAGCCTCAAGACCCTTCCATGTCCTCACTAACCGTTTCCTATTGTCTCACCAACACCGGAGGTAGTTCAGCATGCTCTCTAAAGACAGATCCTCTCTTAATCCACACCACACTACATTCACACAACATATACACCTTTTCCCAAAATTAAAATTTCAAAATGGCGCACCTACACCCAAGCCTCAGAGTCCCCGCCTGGGGACCACAAATTCCCAAGGAGGACTCTCCTTCTGCTGCCTACCCTAGATGTGTCTTGATTACTCCTCGAACCTTTTTTTTCTCAATTTCTGCAACATTCGCGGTCTTCGCTCTAATTTTCATTCTGTGGAACATCCTCTCTCCTCCTCTAAACCTCACCTTCTCTTCTTTACCGAAACACAGGTTTTTGAGGCTTCTGACAGCAATCTCTACTCTGTTCCCTCTTACTATCTCTATCCTAAATTTCAATCCAAAGCTGGATGTTGCGCCTACGTGCGCAACGACATCATTTGCTCTCGTGCCCACGACCTTGACTCTTCAGAATTTTACACCATCTGGTTAAGGCTACATTGTCATTCTATTACTAGATGCATCTGTGCTGTTTATCTCTCACCTAACTCTACCAACTATGTAAAATTCTTTGACTATACTTGAACTCTAAAGTGGAGCACATCTTGACCCACTCTCCCTTCGCTGAAATCTCCCTCCTAGGAGATTTCAATGTTCCACCAACTTTGGGTTTCATCCTCTTTCACTGACCATCCTGGTGAACAAGCCTACAACTTTGCTATCCTCAACGACCTAGAGCAGTTGGTGCAGCACCCTACACGTATTCCCGACCGTCTTGGAGACCGCCCCAACATTCTAGACCTCTTCCTTACCTCAAACCCTTCTGCTTATTCTGTCAAACTGTTCTCTCCGTTGGGCTCCTCCGATCACAATCTTATTTCTGCATCCTGTCCTATCGCTCCTGTACACCCTCTGGACCCTGAAGAGGCGATGCTTCTGGCATTTTGCTTCAGCTCGGTGGGACGACCTGAGATAATACTTTTCCTCATTTTTCTCTACTCCTCACGCTAAAAAGCCTTGGTTTAATCACGCTTGTTCTCGTACTGTCAATGATAGAGAGGTAGCTCACAAAAGGTACCAGAGCCTTCAAACTAATGCTAATTGTGAACTTTACATTTCTGCCCGAAATCGTGCCAAATCTATTCTCCGACTAACCAAAAATTCTTTCATTAATAGAAAATGCCAAAACCTTGCTTTCTCTAACTCTTCCCGTGACTTCTGGCATCTAGCAAAACATCTCCTCCAACTTCATTTTCATCTTTCGCTCCACTCCTCAGTCCTTACAGCAACCCTGCCGTCTCATCTATCTCTAGGCTGAACTCTTCTCTCAAACTTTTTCTAAAACTCCTCTCCTGGTCGATTCTGGGCATATTCCTCCTACTCATCCCCTCTGACTCCTTTATGCCTGTTATAAAGATTCTTCAAAATGATGTTTCTCCTCTCTGGCCTCCAATCCTCCAGAGGCTTATGGACCTGAAGGAGTGCTCCTATTGTCCTTAAAACTGTGCCTCCGTGCTGTCACCCTGCAGTCAAACTCTTTCCTCTGCCTGTCAACATCTACTTTTCCTTCTTGCTGGAGAGTATGCCTTCATACAGCCTGTGCCTAAGAAGGGTGACCGCTCAATCCTCAAACTACCGTCTTATGGCTTTACTTTCATGTCTATCTAAAGCTTTTGAATCAATCCTTAATCGGAAGATTCAAAGCACCTTTACTTCTGACCTTCTATCTGATCGCCAGTATGGGTTCCGCAAGGCGTTCTACTGGTGATCTCCTAACCTCTTAACTGACTCTTGGTCATCCTCTCTTAGCCGTTTCAGGTGAAACTTTTGCTATTGCGCTGGACATATCAAAAGCTTTTGATAGGGTCTGGCACAATTCTTTGCTTCAAACTGCCCTCCTACGGTTTCTATCCTTCTCTCTGTACCTTTATCTCCAGTTTCCTTTCTGACCGTTCTGTTTCTGCCGTAGTAGACAGTCCACTGTTCTTCCTAAATCTGTGTGCGATGGTGTCCCCACAGGTTCTGTCCCTATCTCCTCTTTTTCTGTTGTTCATTGATGATCTTCTTTCCAAAACAGAACTGTCCTATCCATTCTACGCCGATGATTCCCTCTGCATTACTCAATTTCTTTTAATAGACCCACCCTACAGGAACAACGACTCAAGGCTGGGCTGCAGGGCAACAGCCTCAGACCTTACTATTATTTTCCGATTGGGGCAAGAAGAACCTGGTGTCCTTCAACGCCTCAAAACACAGTTTCTCCACCTATCCATGACACAATCTTCCAAACAACTATCCCTATTCTTTGACAACACAGCTATCACCTTCCTCAACACTAAACATCCTCAGTCTATCCCCTTAACTCAAAAATCTCAACTACGAAACTTCATATCTCATCTCTTACTAATATCAGCTTCCTCGAGGCTGGGCGTACTTTCTTTTACCGTCTCCGCTTCAGTTCTTCTCCCCTGCACAGTTGCTGTCCATATATAGGGGCCTTGTCCGCCCTCGTATGGAGTATGCATCTCGTAATGTTAGGAGGGCTCCTCTCACACAGCTCTTCTGGACAGAGTGGAGGCTAAAGGCTCTTCGATGTCATCAGCTTTCCTCCTCATACTGATAGTCTTCCTACCTCTTAAATTCCCGCCGCAATGTTGCCTCTCTTTCTATCTTTTATCGATATTTCCACATGACTGCTCTTCTGAACTTGCTAACTGCTTGACTCCCCCCCTCCCGCGGCCCCGATGCACTCGACTTTCTACTCATACTCATCCTATACTGTCAAACCCTTTATGCAAGAGTTATCCAGCATCTTCACTCTTTCATCCCTCATAGTAAACTCTGGAACAATCTTCCTCTCATCTGTATATCCTCCTGCCTAAAACTTGAACTCTTTCAAGAGAAGGGTATCAAGGACACCTCTCCTCCCGTATTTGATCTTGCTTTCAGCCCACATCTTTTGTTTCTTTTTTAGGAGCAGCGAGTAGCAGGCTTTTTTTATTATTGTTTTCTTTTTTTGTGTGCCCTTGTAACTGCCTCGCTTTGTTGTAGAAAAAAGAAAAAATGCATGCGTTCTAGCGTGTCAGCAGCGGCTGCCGGCGACAAAAGCTCATAGCCTCGTCTTGAATGAAGTTTGGTACATACAATACTTATTTTGTCCTTACCATGAGTGTTAATAACTGTCTCCTACAATATTACATTTGTTTACACTAAACAGACCAACAATAATCAAACTGGCTGTGGTAACTACAATGAACTATTCGTCGTTGTAGCGATGCTGCGTTCGTGTGTGTAATATGCGTTCCAGCGTGTATCGGCGGCAGCAGCCAGCGTCAATTCAACCTTCCTTTTACTCCTTCCCTTCTCTTTATCCCTTCCTATCCTCCTACCCCTCTTCTGGGCCAGGAAACAGGGGAACAGGCGCGAGGGAGAGAAAAACGTACAGGGGAAGGAGGGAGGGAAGGTAAGACGTATGGATTATTTTGGCGAATTCAGAACGAAAGGAGAAGTGAAATAGTAATAATGAAAAAAATACTCGCATGAGATGGAGAGAGAGTGGGTGGCAGCACTCTCTCTCTCTCTCTCTCTCTCTCTCTCTCTCTCTCTCTCTCTCTCTCTCTCTCTCTCTCTCTCTCTCTCTCTCTCTCTCTCTCTCTCTCTCTCTCTCTCTCTCTCTCTCTCTCTCTCTCTCTCTCTCTCTCTCTCTCTCTCTCTCTCTCTCTCTCTCTCTCTGCCTGCAGCAGGAAGTAATAATAAGGAAATAATAAAAAAAATGTAACACATTTCAAGGGACAAATTTCAGCTGACTTTTATCCGTGTGAACAGAGAAATAATGACAAAGCTAAATATAGACAACTTATTAACTTTTCATCTTCACCAAACATTCCACTATCAGTCATCCTTACCACCACCACCACCACCACCCACCAATTATCACCACCACCACCACACCCATTATCACCACCACCACCACCACCATCACCACCACCATCACCACCACCACCACCACCACCACAATCACCACCATCATCATCTCCATCCACCACCACCACCACCACACTGTCCACCACCACCACAATCACCCACCATCATCACAACCACCACCACCACCACATCACCACCACCACCACCCTCACCACCACCCTCACCACCACAATCACCACCACCCTCACCACCACAATCACCACCACCCACACCACCACCAACACCACCACCACCACCATCACCACCATCACCACCACAACCCACCACATCCACCACCACCACACACCACCATCACCACACCACCATCACCACCACCCACCTGCAATCACCACCACCATCTACCATCCCACCACCACCATCACCCATCACCACCACACACCACAACCCACCACCATCCCCACCATCACCACCACCACCTACCACCACTCTGCATCCTACCATCACCACCACCATCCACCATCACACACCACCACCACCACCACCCATCCACCATCATCACCACAATCACCACCACCAACACCACCACCACCTGCCTACCATCACCATCCTACCATCACACTGCTTCCACCATCCCCTACCACCACCACCACCACCACCATGTCACCTTCCACCACCACCACCACCACCATCACCATCCACCATCAGCTTCCACCACCATCATCACTATCCACCACCCACCACCACCACCATCACCATCCATTGGGCAGTGATAATGCTGAACCATTCGCCCATTCAGATTTTCAGTCCCGCCGAGTGGCAAACTACCACATGCGTATCCTGAAGACCAGCCATCAACCCGGACTCTAGAGGAAGCCGTCCAAAGGGAGATCAAGAACGAGTTTCCGGTAGGCATGAGCCAATGCAAGATGGCATACTATAACAGCTCCTTTGCGCCAGAACGAACTAGATAAAACCGTGTATCCTAACCCCACCTAATATCCCTTTGTCCATGAATTTATCTGAGTCTATTTTGAATGCTTGACAGTGTATTGGCACTCCACCACATGAACTAACACAAGCCTATTCCACTCATCCACCACCCTGTTATTAAACCAATTTTGCCTTTGTCCCTATAATGAATCTAGATTTATCTAGTTTTAAACCCATTACTTCATTATCCTTGCAGGATTTCTCTTTCCAACAAAACCTTATGAATGTCTCCTTATTAAAGAAGCCTTCATCCATTTTATAAACCTCGATCATTGTCTCCACGCTTACTTCCAGCCTTTCTAGGGAATTTACTAGTTTAACTGTTTAGGTCTTCCACTCATTGTGGGTTCTCAACCCACAGATCATCTTAGTCATATCTCCTCCTTGCACCGTTTTCTAACACCACTATCATCATCACCACTATCATCACCACCACCACCTGCCACCACCTACCATCATCACCATCACCACCATCACCCACAACCACCACCACCATCATCACCTTCACCACCTCATGTCCACCACCACCTACCACCACCACCATCACCTCGTCATCCACCACCACTATCACCACCATCATCACCATCATCACCATCACCACTATCACCAACTGTTACCACCATCACCACCGTCACCACCACCATCATCACCATCATCACCACCACCACCACCACCAATGACAACAACAACAACAAAAAGAGGAAGAAAGGAAGAAAGAAGTAGAAGTAGAAGAGGAGGACGAGGGAAGAAAAAGAAGGAAAGAAGAGGAGGAAGGAGAAAGAAGAAGAAGAACAAGAACAAAACAGAACAAGAACAAGAACAAGAAGAAGACGAAGAAGAAAGAAGAGAAAAAAAGAAGAAGAAAAAAAAAGAGAGGAAGAACAAAAGAAAAGCGAGAAGAGGAAGAAGAAGGGAAGATGAAAAGTGGAAAAAAGAAGAAGAAGAAGAAGAAGAAGAAGAAAGAAGAAGAAGAAGAAGAAGAAGGAAGAAGAAGGCTTAGGAAGAAAGAAAGAAGAAGAAGATGAAAGAAGAAAGAAGAAGAAGAAAAGAAAATGGGAGCAGAAGAAGAATAGGAGGAAAAGTAGAGGAGGAAGAAGAAGAAGAAGAGGAGAAGAAGAATGGGAAGAAGAAAGGAAGAAAAGGAAGAGGAAGAGAAGAAGAGGAAGAAGAAAAGGAAGGAAGAGGAGGAAAGGAGATGATAAAATTAACAACGAGGTACAGCTGATGATCATGCATTAATACGATATTTGTTTTGCAGTGGAGATGTCTCATTCTTCACTCAAGCCTGTGACAAGCGGCAAGAAATTACTTTGATTTTGCCATATATATATATATATATATATATATATATATATATATATATATATATATATATATATATATATATATATATATATATATATATATATATATATATATATATATATATATATATATATATATATATATATATATATATATATATATATATATATATTATTTCCACTCGTTCTTTTCATTTTACTCATTATTGTTTTTACACTGTTGATTCATTTCAGTACTTAGTGTTCAAGCGTTATCGTTATTCAGATAATGAAATTTGATGCTTGGTGTTACAAACGAAAATTTGAAAACGATCGGATCGGATGAGTTAATACAATCAATCTTCCAGTATTAGTAAAGTCGTTTGTATAGATGGTGTATAATATTGGCAGTGCGCTCCTTATTGGAACTCCTGCTGTTAGTTTGAGTGGGGGACCCGTGTAATTCCCGATTTCTATCTTTGCGCGTCTGTGTAGCCTTGGATGAAGAGTGTTTAAGAATTTGGTGGTGGTATCTGGGAGATTTAAATGGCTTATTTTATATTGCTGGCCATCATTGCAAGCTTTGTCGAAAAGCTTTTTGAAACATCTCTTTATAAAGCATTAAGTAACATTGTTTTTTCTGTGCTGTGTGATGCGCTAGTGTCCTCGTGTACAGTGGGTGAGTGCTGTATCTGCTTCTCGTTTGTTTCTTGAAGCCACATGCTGAGTTTTATTTAATATATTATTTTCTCTCCTAAAATTGTCTGAGTCAAACGTGTTCTGATTTTCAGCCACAGATTTAGCCAGTGACTTCTAATAAAGAAATTGGTCTATGCTTTAGTTGGTTGGAATTGTGGTCTGTGTTAGGTTTGGGTATTGGTTTGTATGATTGCAATTTTGAATTTCTTGGGAAATATCCCATAGAGAGGTGGTTGAATTAGCCATTAGAGCTTATTAGTGCACGTTTTCTGGTAGATTTTCAGTACTGATTTGTTGATTTAGTTTCTCCCAGATATCATTTTGAGGTATTTTACTGGGCTTTGTATTTCTGTTTGTGAGATAAGCGTGTCTGTGTGCTGTGTGCCTTGGGGTCTGCCTATATTTGATATATTATGTGTGCTGCGTGTTGCTTCATTTATTTGTAGGTATTCTTCGACTTCTCTTTGTTGTTCTGTGTCATATTGAGCGTTTTCCTCGGGAGTAGTTTTAAATATGTTTTCCCAGATTTCCCGGAACGTTTCTTCTTTCTCTTCGTCTTCTGTTAGTTTACGGTTGTTTTTGATGAGATGTTGTTTTACTGGTGTTTTCTTTGCTTCAAGTTTATTGACCTGGTTCCAAAATTTTTGAGGATCGTGATAACTTTTTGTTAGTTTTGTTAGTGACTGGGTGTAGTTTTTGTCTCTGATATTTTTGCTTTCTTTCTGTATTTCTGTTGTTAGTGTTTTGTATCGATTATATTGTACTATATTCCAACCTTGTACTTCTTCTTGTAGATGCAATTGTTGGAACTGGTGTTGGAGGTGTCTTAAACTTGGACTTGATATTTGTTTTTGCGATATGATTTTTCTTTTCATTGGTATATTGTTGGCCATTCCTTTTTCTATTACCTTATGCCATTGTTCCATTTTGTTACCTATTGTTTCTTTGTTCATATGATCTTCTATTTCTATCGTTTCTATTTCTTGTTCCACTTCCTCTTTTAGTTTTTCCCAATTTGCTTTTCTCATACCAAATGTTGGAGGGATTGAGTTAGTGATGGCTTTGCTTGTTAACGTAATGATTATGTAAAGATGGTCTGAAGTGGTAGGTGGCCGAGGGTTTATTATTGCGTTATGTGTGGCTTTGTTACTGGATATTACCATGTCGTATGTTGTAGTACGTGTGTTTTGCGAGAAGGGGTGGTGGTGGTGGTGTTTATTGTATAGTGGTTGAGGTGATGATTTTTGTGTCTTCCTTTCCTCCACTCCTCCGTCCCCTCACTCCTCTCCTCTCACTCCTCTAGATATACTTCCTCTCCCTCCTTTCTTTATCCTTCCTCTCCCTCCCCTCCTTCTTCCTCTCCCTCCTCCTTCTCCTTCCTCTCCCTTCCCTCCCTCCTTCCTCTCCCTCTTCTCCTCTCACTCCCATCCATATCCTTCCCTTCCCTCTTCTCCCTGCAGTCGTTATTATCCCTTCCCTCCCCTCCTCCCTATCCCTCGCCTCCCCCTTAGCCTTCCCATCCCACCTCTCATAACTCTACCTACACTCCCTTCCCTCCGTCACCCCCCTCACCTCCATCCCTCCACTCTTTTCTCTCACTCACTACCGCTATCATTAAATTCCCTTCCTCCCTTCCTTCCTTTCCCCTCCTTCCCTCGCCTCCTCCCTCTCCCTCTCCTCCCGCCACACTCGTTAGTTCCTCAAGACCAGGCCTCTCTGCCTCCCGTATCCAGTATCACCAGTATTCACCACATCCTCAGTTGTGGCTGCCGTTCAGTGTGTCACACGGCACTAGGGCACTGTCTGGTAACGTAATGGTCACTGCCGAGCACTGAAAACTGTCCGTCTCTCCCTCTTCCCACAAACAGGATGGACGGCCCTCCACTGGGCTACAGTAAATGGTGAAGCTGAGTGTGTGTCTACCCTCATCCCGGTAACGCCGCCCACCCCCGAGCTGCTGCAGGCCGCCGACGGACACACCCCGGTGCACCTCGCCAGCTTTGGTGGCCACGAGGCTGTGCTGAAGGCCCTGGAGGGGGCTGGCTGGCCTCTTTACGCAATGGACGGCGATGGCCTGACACCCCTGCATTGGGCTGTTAAGGCAGGGCGTCTGAACGTGGTCAGGTACCTGCTGGATAAGTATGCGGCGCCCAGTACGGGGGCCGATGATGACCTCACGCCGCTGGACTTGGCTAAGAGGCAGGGTAAAGACTTAGCAGCGAGGTGGCTGACGAGGAGGAGCGGCGCGGTGCACGGGGACGCCGCCCACAGCCTGAATCCTGAGGTGGGTTTTGGCATGCTGTTAGCATCTACCTCGCTATCGATCTGTCTG